>NW_022587928.1:0-33110 GCF_009834535.1 Camelus ferus | reverse complement strand
GGCACTAGGAAACAGACTGAGTTACCAAGAAAATTATCTCCTGCAAACAGTTAAATTTGTCTAGAATGAACGAAAGTCCTCCACATGCTCATTTCTCTTTCTGAGTAAAGTGTGTTTGAAAGCTGGTCGTCACATACCTTGTTTGGGAAAACAAATTTCTTTATCTTTGCAAACTACAATCCATAATATAAGTGTGGACGTACTAGCTCCATCTCGTTTTTACAGTGAACTGCATGACTTCAAACCGTCAGAAGGAACAGACAGAAACAGAGTAAAAGATTCTCCTGCTTAACGTTCCCTTTGTGGTAGATGAACGAAAGTCTCTCCACATGCTCAGTTCTGAGAGATAAGTGGGGGTGAAAGCCGTCCTTCCCTAGCTTGCTGGGAACACAAAGTTTCTTTTCAGTTGCAAACAACTCCATATATATATGTGGAGTTATAAGCTCCACCTCCTATTACAGTGAAACTGCAATAACATCAAACCGGCACTTGGAACAGACTAAGAAACCAGAGTAAAAATTCTTCCTGCAACCCGTTCCCTTTGTGATAGATGAACGAACGTCTGTCCCACTCTCATTTCTGACAGAAACTGTGTGTGAAATCCGTCCGTCACCTAGCTTTTGGGAAACCGAGTTCTTTTCAGTTGCAAAATGCACCATCCATACATCTATGTGTTGGTATAGCTCCAAATCGTTTTTTACAGTGAAAACTGCAGGATCATCAAACCGGCACTACAAAACAGACTGAAATCCTGAGAAAAAGTTTCTCATGGAAACCGTTCCATTTGTGATAGATGAAAGACGTCTCTCCACATGATCAGTTCTGAGAGATAAGTGTGTGTGAAAGCCGTCCTTCACCTAACTTGTTGGGAACCACAAAGTTTTCTTTTAGTTGCAAATTACAATCCATACATTTATATGGGTTGGTACTAGCTCCAAATCGGTGTTAAAGTGAAAACTGCAGGAACAACAAACCGGCACTAGTAAGCCGACTGAGATCCAGAGTAAAAGTTTTTCCTGCAAAACAGTTCCCTTTGTGCTACATGAACGAACTTCTCTCCACATGCTCAGTTCTGAGAAATATGTGTTGTGAAAGCCGTCATTCACCTAGCTTGTTTAGAACAAAAGTTGCTTTCAGTTGCAAAGTACATTCCCTACATATTTATGGGTTGGTATTAGCTCCAAACACGTTATTACAGTGAAAACTGCAGGAACTTCATCCGGCCCTAGGAAACAGAATGAGAATCCAGATAAAAAGTTTCTCATGCAACCCCTTCCCTTTGTGCTAGATGAAAGAACGTTCTCTCCACATGCTCACTTCGGAGAGAAAATTGGTGTGAACGCCGTCGTTCACCTAGCTTGTTGGGAACACAAATTTCTTTTCAGTTGCAAACTACACTCCATACATATATATGGGGAGGTAACATCTCCAACACGTATTTCAGTGAAAACTGCAGGAACATCAAACCGCAACTAGGAAGCGGACTGAAATCCAGAGTAAAAGTTTCTCCTGCCACCCAACCCGTTCCCTTTGGCTAGATGAACGAAAGTCTATCCACATGCTCATTCTGACAGAATACTGTGTGTGAAAGCCGTCCTTCAACTAGCTTGTTGGGAACAGAAAGTTTCTTTTCATTTGCAAACTACACTCCATACATATATATGAGAGTTTACCATCTCCACACGGTTTTCAGTGAAAACTGCAGGAACATCAAAATGGCACTAGAAAGCCGACTGACAAACCAGAGTAAAAGTTTCTCCTGCAACCCGTTCCATTTGTGCTAGATGAACGAACGTCTCTCCACATGCTCATTCTTAGAGTCATTTGTGTGTGTAAGGCGTTCTTCACCTAGCTTGTTGGACACAAATTTTCTTTTCCGTTGGAAACTACACTCCATACAAATATATCGGGAGGTACTAGTTCCACTCGGTTTTACAGGGACAGCTGCAGTAAACTTCATACCGGCACTAGGAAACAGACTGAGAAACCAGAGAATGTATCACCTGAAACCCGTTCAATTTGTGATAGATGAACGAACGTCTCTCCACTGCTCAGTTCTGAGAGATAAGAGTGTGTGAACGCCGTCCTTCAACTAGCTTGTGTCAACACAAAGTTTCTTTTAAGAGGCAAACTACACTCCATACAATATATGGTTTGGTACAAGCTCCCTCGTTCTTACAGTTAAATTGCAGGAACATCAAACCGGCAATAGGAAGACGACTGAGAAACCAGAGTAAATTTCTCCTGCAACCGTTCCCTTTGTGATACATGAATGAACGTCTCTCCACATGCTCAGTTCTGAGAGATAAATGTGTGTGAAAGCCGTCGTTCACCTAGCTTGATGGGAAAACAAAAGTTTCTTTTCAGGTGCAAAGTACACTCCATACATATATATGGGGAGGGTACTAGCTCCAACACGGTTTTACAGATTAAAACGCAGGAACATCAAACCGGCAGGTAGGAAACAGACTGAGAAACCAGAGTAAAAGTTTCTCCTGCAACTCGTCCCTTTGTGCTAGATGAACGAAAGTCTCTCCACATGCTCAGTCTGAGAGATAACTGTGTGTGAAAGCCATCGTTCACATAGCTTGTTGGGAACACAAAGATTTTATCTGTTGCAAACTACACTCCATACATATATGTGTGGACCGTACAAGCTGCATCTCGTTTTTACAGTGAAAACTGCATGAACTTCAAACCGGCAGAAGGAAACAGACAGAAAACAAAAGTAAAAGTTTCTCCTGCAAACCGTTCCCTTTGTGCTAGATGAACGAACGTCTCTCCACATGCTCTGTTCTGAGAGAAAATTGTGTGTGAAACCATCCTTCCACCTAGCTTGTTGGGAACACAAATTTTCTTTTCCGTTGGAAACTACACTCCATACATATATATCGGGGAGGTACTAGTTCCAACTCGGTTTTTACAGGGATTAGCTGCAGTAACTTCATACCGGCACTAGGAACAGACTGAGAAACCAGAGAAATGTATCACCTGCAACCCGTTCAATTTGTGATAGATGAACGAACGTCTCTCCACACGCTCAGTTTCTGAGAGAGAAGTGTGTGTGAAAGCCGTCCTTCACCTAGCTTGTTGGGAACACAAAGTTTGTTTTCAATTGCAACTAACACTCCATATATATCTATGGGTGGGTACAATCTCCAAATCGTTTTTACATTGAAAACTGCAGGAACTTCAAACCGGCACAAGGAAACAGACTGAGAAACAACAGTAAATATTTGTCCGGCAACCCGTGCACTTTGTGCTAGATGAACGACGTCTATCCACATGCTCAGTTCTGAGATATAAGTGTGTTTGAAAGCCATCCTTCACCTAGCTTTTTGAGAACACAAAGTTTCTTTTTCATTTGCAAACTACGCTCCATACATATATATGGGGAGGTACTGGTTCCAACTCGGTTTTACAGTGAACACTGCAGGAACTTCAAACCGGCACTAGGAAACAGCCTTAGAATCCAGACTAAAAGTTTCTCCTGCAAACCGTTTCCGTTTTTGCTTGATGAACGACGTCTCTCCACATGCTCCGTTCTTAGAGACAATTGTGTGTGAAAGTCTTTCTTCACCTAGCCTATTGGGAACAATATTTTCTTTTCCGTTGGAAAATAAACTCCATACATATAAATAAGTTGGTACTAGCTCCAACTCGGTCTTACAGTGAAAACTGCAGGAACTTCAAACCGGGCACTAGGAAACATACTGAGAATCCAGAGTAAAAGTTTCTCCTGCAAACCGTTCCGTTTTTGCTAGATGAATGAACGTCTATCCACATGCTCAGTTCTGAGAGATAAGTGTGTGTGAAAGCCGTCCTTCACCGAGCTTGTTGGGAACACAACGTTTCTTTTAATTTGCAAACAACTCTCCATAAATATATATGGGGAGGGTACCATCTCCAACAAGGATTTTCAGTGAAATCTGCAGGATAATCAAACTGGCACAAGGAAACAGACTGAGAAACCTGAGTAAATGTTTCTCCTGCAATTCGTTCCCTTTATGCTAGATGAAAGAACATCTCTCCACAGGCTCAGTTCTGAGAGAGAAGTGTGTGTGAAATCCGTCCTTCACCTAGCTTGCTGGGAACACAAAGTCTCTTTTCAGTTGCAAACTATACTCCATACATATATATGGGGAGGTACCATCTCCAACTCGGTTTTACAGGGAAAACTGCAGTAACTTCATACCGGCACTAGGAAACAGACTGAGAAACCAGAGAAATGTATCACCTGATCCCCGTTCCCTTTGTGCTAGATGAACGAAAGTCTCTCCACATGCTCAGTTCTGAGAGATAACTGTGTGTGAAAGCCATCATTCACATAGCTTGTTGGGAACACAAAGATTTTTATCTGTTGCAAACTACACTCCATACATATATGTGTGGACGTACAAGCTGCATCTCGTTTTTACAGTGAAAACTGCATGAACTTCAAACCGGCAGAAGGAAACAGACAGAAACAAAAGTAAAAGTTTCTCCTGCAAACCGTTCCCTTTGTGCTAGATGAACGAACGTCTCTCCACATGCTCTGTTCTGAGAGAAAATTGTGTGTGAAACCATCCTTCACCTAGCTTGTTGGGAACACAAATTTTCTTTTCCGTTGGAAACTACACTCCATACATATATATCGGGAGGTACTAGTTCCAACTCGGTTTTACAGGGATAGCTGCAGTAACTTCATACCGGCACTAGGAAACAGACTGAGAAACCAGAGAAATATATCACCTGCAACCCGTTCAATTTGTGATAGATGAACGAACGTCTCTCCACACGCTCAGTTCTGAGAGAGAAGTGTGTGTGAAAGCCGTCCTTCACCTAGCTTGTTGGGAACACAAAGTTTGTTTTCAATTGCAACTAACACTCCATATATATCTATGGGTGGGTACAATCTCCAAATCGTTTTTACATTGAAAACTGCAGGAACTTCAAACCGGCACAAGGAAACAGACTGAGAAACAACAGTAAATGTTTGTCCGGCAACCCGTGCACTTTGTGCTAGATGAACGACGTCTATCCACATGCTCAGTTCTGAGATATAAGTGTGTTTGAAAGCCATCCTTCACCTAGCTTTTGAGAACACAAAGTTTCTTTTCATTTGCAAACTACGCTCCATACATATATATGGGGAGGGTACTGGTTCCAACTCGGTTTTACAGTGAACACTGCAGGAACTTCAAACCGGCACTAGGAAACAGCCTTAGAATCCAGAGTAAAAGTTTCTCCTGCAAACCGTTCCGTTTTTGCTTGATGAACGAACGTCTCTCCACATGCTCCGTTCTTAGAGACAATTGTGTGTGAAGTCTTTCTTCACCTAGCCTATTGGGAACAAATATTTTCTTTTCCATTGGAAAATAAACTCCATACATATAAATAAGTTGGTACTAGCTCCAACTCGGTCTTACAGTGAAAACTGCAGGAACTTCAAACCGGCACTAGGAAACATACTGAGAATCCAGAGTAAAAGTTTCTCCTGCAAACCGTTCCGTTTTTGCTAGATGAATGAACGTCTATCCACATGCTCAGTTCTGAGAGATAAGTGTGTGTGAAAGCCGTCCTTCACCGAGCTTGTTGGGAACACAACGTTTCTTTTAATTTGCAAACAACTCTCCATAAATATATACGGGGAGGTACCATCTCCAACAAGGATTTTCAGTGAAATCTGCAGGATAATCAACTGGCACAAGGAAACAGACTGAGAAACCTGAGTAAATGTTTCTCCTGCAATTCGTTCCCTTTATGCTAGATGAAAGAACATCTCTCCACAGGCTCAGTTCTGAGAGAGAAGTGTGTGTGAAATCCGTACTTCACCTAGCTTGCTGGGAACACAAAGTCTCTTTTCAGTTGCAAACTATACTCCATACATATATATGGGGAGGTACCATCTCCAACTCGGTTTTACAGGGAAAACTGCAGTAACTTCATACCGGCACTAGGAAACAGACTGAGAAACCAGAGAATGTATCACCTGATCCCCGTTCCCTTTGTGCTAGATGAACGAAAGTCTCTCCACATGCTCATTTCTCACAGAATACTGTGTGTGAAAGCCGTCCTTCAACTAGCTTGTTGGGAACAGAAAGTTTCTTTTCATTTGCAAACTACACTCCATACATATATATGGGGAGTTACCATCTCCAACACGGTTTTTCAGTGAAAACTGCAGGAACATCAAAATGGCACTAGAAAGCCGACTGACAAACCAGAGTAAAAGTTTCTCCTGCAACCCGTTCCATTTGTGCTAGATGAACGAACGTCTCTCCACATGCTCAGTTCTTAGAGACATTTGTGTGTGTAAGGCGTTCTTCACCTAGCTTGTTGGGAACACAAATTTTCTTTTCCGTTGGAAACTACACTCCATACATATATATCGGGAGGTACTAGTTCCAACTCGGTTTTACAGGGACAGCTGCAGTAACTTCATAACGGCACTAGGAAACAGACTGAGAAACCAGAGAAATGTATCACCTGAAACCCGTTCAATTTGTGATAGATGAACGAACTTCTCTCCACATGCTCTGTTCTAAGAGATAAGTGTGTGTGAAAGAAGTCCTTCACCTAGCTTGTTGGCAACACAAAGTTTCTTTTAAGAGGCAAACTACACTCCATACATATATATGGGTTGGTACAAGCTCCAACTCATTCTTACAGTGAAAACTGCAGGAACATCTAACCGGCAATAGGAAGACGACTGAGAACCAGAGTAAAAGTTTCTCCTGCAAACCGTTCCCTTGTGATACATGAATGAACGTCTCTCCACATGCTCAGTTCTGAGAGATAAATGTGTGTGAAAGCCGTCGTTCATCTAGCTTGATGGGAAAACAAAGTTTCTTTTCAGTTGGAAAGTACACTCCATACATATATATGGGGAGGTACTAGCTCCAACTCGGTTTTACAGATAAAACAGCAGGAACATCAAACCGGCAGTAGGAAACAGACTGGGAAACCAGAGTAAAAGTTTCTCCTGCAACCCGTTCAATTTGTGATAGATGAACGAACGTCTCTCCACATGCTCATTTCTGAGAGAAAATTGTGTGTGAAAGCCGTCCTTCACTTAGCTTGTTGGGAGCACAAAGTTTGTTTTCCGTTGGAAACTACACTCCATATATATCTATGGGTGGGTACAATCTCCAACTCGTTTTTACATTGAAAACTGCAGGAACTTCAAACCGGCACAAGGAAACAGACTGAGAAACAACAGTAAATGTTTGTCCTGCAACCCGTGTATTTGTGCTAGATGAACGACGTCTATCCACATGCTCAGTTCTGAGATATGAGTGTGTTTGAAAGCCATCCTTCACCTAGCTTGTTGAGAACACAAAGTTTCTTTTCAGTTGCAAACTACGCTCCATACATATATATGGGGAGGTACTAGTTCCAACTCGGTTTTACAGTGAACACTGCAGGAACTTCAAACCGGCACTAGGAAACAGCCTGAAAATCCAGAGTAAATGTTTCTCCTGCAACCGGATCCATTTTTGCTTGATGAACGAACGTCTCTCCACATGCTCCGTTCTTAGAGACAATTGTGTGTGAAAGTCTTTCTTCACCTAGCCTATTGGGAACAAATATTTTCTTTTCCGTTGGAAAATAAATTCCATACATATAAATAAGTTGGTACTAGCTCCAACTAGGTCTTACAGTGAAAACTGCAGGAACTTCAAACCGGCACTAGGAAACATACTGAGAATCCAGAGTAAAAGTTTCTCCTGCAAACCGTTCCGTTTTTGCTAGATGAATGAACGTCTATCCACATGCTCAGTTCTGAGAGATAAGTGTGTGTGAAAGCCGTCCTTCACCGAGCTTGTTGGGAACACAACGTTTCTTTTCATTTGCAAACAACACTCCATTCATATATATGGGGAGGTACCATCTCCAACAAAGTTTTTCAGTGAAATCTGCAGGAACATCAAACTGGCACAAGGAAACAGACTGAGAAACCTGAGTAAATGTTTCTCCTGCAATTCGTTCCCTTTATGCTAGATGAAAGAACGTCTCTCCACAGGCTCAGTTCTGAGAGAGAAGTGTGTGTGAAATCCGTCCTTCACCTAGCTTGCTGGGAACACAAAGTCTCTTTTCAGTTGCAAACTATACTCCATACATATATATGGGGAGGTACCATCTCCAACTCGGTTTTACAGGGAAAACTGCAGTAACTTCATACCGGCACTAGAAAACAGACTGAGAAAACAGAGAAAATTATCTCCTGCAAACAGTTAAATTTGTGCTAGATGAACGAAAGTCTCTCCACATGCTCATTTCTGAGTGATAAGTGTGTTTGAAAGCTGTCGTTCACATACCTTGTTGGGAAAACAAATTTCTTTATCTTTGCAAACTACAATCCATAAATATAAGTGTGGACGTACTAGCTCCATCTCGTTTTTACAGTGAAAACTGCATGAACTTCAAACCGGCAGAAGGAAACAGACAGAAACAAGAGTTAAAGATTCTCCTGCTCAACGTTCCATTTGTGGTAGATGAACGAACGTCTCTCCACATGCTCAGTTCTGAGAGATAAGTGTGGGTGAAAGCCGTCCTTCACCTAGCTTGCTGGGAACACAAAGTTTCTTTTCAGTTGCAAACAACACTCCATATATATATATGGGGAGGTATAAGCTCCAACTCCTTTTACAGTGAAAACTGCAATAACATCAAACCGGCACTTGGAAACAGACTAAGAAACCAGAGTAAAAATTTCTCCTGCAACCCGTTCCCTTTGTGATAGATGAACGAACGTCTGTCCACATGCTCATTTCTGACAGAAAACTGTGTGTGAAATCCGTCCGTCACCTAGCTTGTTGGGAACACAGAGTTCTTTTCAGTTGCAAAATGCACTCCACACATATCTATGGGTTGGTAGTAGCTCCAAATCGTTTTTACAGTGAAAACTGCAGGATCATCAACCGGCACTACAAAACAGACTGAGAATCCAGAGTAAAAGTTTCTCCTGCAAACCGTTCCGTTTTTGCTTGATGAACGAACGTCTCTCCACATGCTCCGTTCTTAGAGACAATTGTGTGTGAAAGTCTTTCTTCACCTAGCCTATTGGGAACAAATATTTTCTTTTACGTTGGAAAATAAACTCCATACATATAAATAAGTTGGTACTAGCTCCAACTCGGTCTTACAGTGAAAACTGCAGGAACTTCAAACCGGCACTAGGAAAGATACTGAGAATCCAGTGTAAAAGTTTCTCCTGCAAACCGTTCCGTTTTTGCTAGATGAATGAACGTTTATCCACATGCTCAGTTCTGAGAGATAAGTGTGTGTGAAAGCCGTCCTTCACCGAGCTTGTTGGGAACACAACGTTTCTTTTCATTTGCAAACAACACTCCATAAATATATATGGGGAGGTACCATCTCCAACAAGGATTTTCAGTGAAATCTGCAGGAACATCAAACTGGCACAAGGAAACAGACTGAGAAACCTGAGTAAATGTTTCTCCTGCAATTCGTTCCCTTTATGCTAGATGAAAGAACATCTCTCCACAGGCTCAGTTCTGAGAGAGAATTGTGTGTGAAATCCGTAATTCACATAGCTTGCTGGGAACACAAAGTCTCTTTTCAGTTGCAAACTATACTCCATACATATATATGGGGAGGTACCATCTCCAACTCGGTTTTACAGGGAAAACTGCAGTAACTTCATACCGGCACTAGGAAACAGACTGAGAAACCAGAGAAATGTATCAACTGAAACCCGTACCCTTTGTGCTAGATGAACGAAAGTCTATCCACATGCTCATTTCTCACAGAATACTGTGTGTGAAAGCCGTCCTTCAACTAGCTTGTTGGGAACAGAAAGTTTCTATTCATTTGCAAACTACAATCCATACATATATATGGGGAGTTACCATCTCCAACACGGTTTTTCAGTGAAAACTGCAGGAACATCAAAATGGCACTAGAAAGCCGACTGACAAACCAGAGTAAAAGTTTCTCCTGCAACCTGTTCCCTTTGTGCTAGATGAACGAAAGTCTCTCCACATGCTCAGTTCTTAGAGACATTTGTGTGTGTAAGGCGTTCTTCATCTAGCTTTTAGGGATCACAAATTTTCTTTTCCGTTGGAAACTACACTCCATACATATATATCGGGAGGTACTAGTTCCAACTCGCTTTTACAGGGACAGCTGCAGTAACTTCATACTGACACTAGGAAACAGACTGAGAAACCAGAGAAATGTATCACCTGAAACCCGTTCAATTTGTGATAGATGAACGAACGTCTCTCCACATGCTCTGTTCTGAGAGATAAGTGTGTGTAAAAGCCGTCCTTCACCTAGCTTTTTGGCAACACAAAGTTTCTTTTAAGAGGCAAACTACACTCCATACATATATATGGGTTGGTACAAGCTCCAACTCATTCTTACAGTGAAAACTGCAGGAAAATCAAACCGGCAATAGGAAGATGACTGAGAAACCAGAGTAAAAGTTTCTCCTGCAAACCGTTTCCTTTGTGATACATGAATGAACGTCTCTCCACATGCGCAGTTCTGAGAGATAAATGTGTGTGAAAGCCGTCGTTCATCTAGCTTGATGGGAAAACAAAGTTTCTTTTCAGGTGCAAAGTACACTCCATACATATATATGGGGTGGTACTAGCTCCAACTCGGTTTTTACAGATAAAACAGCAGGAACATCAAACCGGCAGTAGGAAACAGACTGAGAAACCAGAGTAAAAGTTTCTCCTGCAACCTGTTCAATTTGTGATAGATGAACGAACGTCTCTCCACATGCTCAGTTCTGAGAGATAAGTGTGTGTGAAAGCCGTCCTTCACCTAGCTTGTTGGGAACACAAAGTTTGTTTTCCGTTGGAAGCTACACTCCATATATATCTATGGGTGGGTACAATCTCCAAATCGTTTTTACATTGAAAACTGCAGGAACTTCAAACCGGCACAAGGAAACAGACTGAGAAACAACAGTAAATGTTTGTCCTGCAAACCGTGAAATTGTGCTAGATGAACGAACGTCTCTCCACATGCTCATTTCTGACAGAATACTGTGTGTGAAAGCCGTCCTTCAACTAGCTTGTTGGGAACAGAAATTTTCTTTTCATTTGCAAACTACTCTCCATACATATATATGGGGAGGTACCATCTCTAACACGGTTTTTCAGTGAAAACTGTAGGAACATCAAAATGGCACTATGAAGCTGACTGACAAACCAGAGTAAAAGTTTCTCCTGCAGCCCGTTCCCTTTGTGCAAGATGAACGAACGTCTCTCCACATGCTCAGTTCTGAGAGAAAATTGTGTGTGAAACCATCCTTCACCTAGCTAGTTGGGAACACAAATTTTCTTTTCCGTTGGAAACTACACTCCATACATATATATCGGGATGTACTAGTTCCAACTCGGTTTTACAGGATAGCTGCAGTAACTTCATACCTGCACTAGGAAACAGACTGAGAAACCAGAGAAATGTATCACCTGCAACCCGATCAATTTGTGATAGATGAACGAACGTCTCTCCACACGCTCAGTTCTGAGAGAGAAGTGTGTGTGAAAGCCGTCCTTCACCTAGCTTGTTGGGAACACAAAGTTTGTTTTCAATTGCAAATAACACTCCATATATATCTATGGGTGGGTACAATCTCCAACTCATTTTTACATTGAAAACTGCAGGAACTTCAAACCGGCACAAGGAAACAGACTGAGAAACAACAGTAAATGTTTGTCCTGCAACCCGTGCACTTTGTGCTAGATGAACGACGTCTATCCACATGCTCAGTTCTGAGATATAAGTGTGTTTGAAAGCCATCCTTCACTTAGCTTGTTGAGAACACAAAGTTTCTTTTCATTTGCAAACAACACTCCATAAATATATATGGGGAGGTACCATCTCCAACAAGGATTTTCAGTGAAATCTGCAGGATAATCAAACTGGCACAAGGAAACAGACTGAGAAACCAGAGTAAAAGTTTCTCCTGCAAACCGTTCCCTTTGTGACACATGAATGAACGTCTCTCCACATGCTCAGTTCTGAGAGATAAATGTGTGTGAAAGCCGTCGTTCACCTAGCTTGATGGGAAAACAAAGTTTCTTTTCAGGTGCAAAGTACAATCCATACATATATATGGGGAGGTACTAGCTCCAACTCGGTTTTAGAGATAAAACAGCAGGAACATCAAACCGGCAGTAGGAAACAGACTGAGAGACCAGAGTAAAAGTTTCTCCTGCAAACCGTTCAATTTGTGATAGATGAACGAACGTCTCTCCACATGCTCAGTTCTGAGAGATAAGTGTGTGTGAAAGCCGTCCTTCACCTAGCTTGTTGGGAACACAAAGTTTGTTTTCCGTTGGAAGCTACACTCCATACATATCTATGGGTGGGTACAATCTTCAAATCGTTTTTACATTGAAAACTGCAGGAACTTCAATCCGGCACAAGGAAACAGACTGAGAAACAACAGTAAATGTTTGTCCTACAAACCGTGAAATATGTGCTAGATGAACGACGTCTATCCACATGCTCAGTTCTGAGATATAAATGTGTGTGAAAGCCGTCCTTCACCGAGCTTGTTGGGAACACAACGTTTCTTTTCATTTGCAAACAACACTCCATACATATATATGGGGAGGTACCATCTCCAACAAGGTTTTTGAGTGAAATCTGCAGGAACATCAAACTGGCACAAGGAAACAGACTGAGAAACCTGAGTAAATGTTTCTCCTGCAATTCGTTCCCTTTATGCTAGATGAAAGAACGTCTCTCCACAGGCTCAGTTCTGAGAGAGAAGTGTGTGTGAAATCCGTCCTTCACCTAGCTTGCTGGGAACACAAAGTCTCTTTTCAGTTGCAAACTATACTCCATACATATATATGGGGAGGTACCATCTCCAACTCGGTTTTACAGGGAAAACTGCAGTAACTTCATACCGGCACTAGGAAACAGACTGAGTAACCAGAGAAAATTATCTCCTGCAAACAGTTAAATTTGTGCTAGATGAACGAAAGTCTCTCCACATGCTCATTTCTGAGTGATAAGTGTGTTTGAAAGCTGTCGTTCACATACCTTGTTGGGAAAACAAATTTCTTTATCTTTTGCAAACTACAATCCATAAATATAAGTGTGGACGTACTAGCTCCATCTCGTTTTTACAGTGAAAACTGCATGAACTTCAAACCGGCAGAAGGAAACAGACAGAAACAAGAGTAAAAGATTCTCCTGCTTAACGTTCCCTTTGTGGTAGATGAACGAAAGTCTCTCCACATGCTCAGTTCTGAGAGATAAGTGTGGGTGAAAGCCGTCCTTCACCTAGCTTGCTGGGAACACAAAGTTTCTTTTCAGTTGCAAACAACACTCCATATATATATATGGGGAGGTATAAGCTCCAACTCCTATTACAGTGAAAACTGCAATAACATCAAACCGGCACTTGGAAACAGACTAAGAAACCAGAGTAAATATTTCTCCTGCAACCCGTTCCCTTTGTGATAGATGAACGAACGTCTGTCCACATGCTCATTTCTGACAGAAAACTGTGTGTGAAATCCGTCCGTCACCTAGCTTGTTGGGAAAACAGAGTTCTTTTCAGTTGCAAAATGCACTCCATACATATCTATGGGTTGGTAGTAGCTCCAAATCGTTTTTACAGTGAAAACTGCAGGATCATCAAACCGGCACTACAAAACAGACTGAGAATCCTGAGAAAAAGTTTCTCATGGAAACCGTTCCATTTGTGATAGATGAAAGAACGTCTCTCCACATGATCAGTTCTGAGAGATAAGTGTGTGTGAAAGCCGTCCTTCACCTAACTTGTTGGGAACACAAAGTTTCTTTTTAGTTGCAAATTACAATCCATACATTTATATGGGTTGGTACTAGCTCCAAATCGGTGTTAAAGTGAAAACTGCAGGAACAACAAACCGGCACTAGTAAGCCGACTGAGAATCCAGAGTAAAAGTTTTTCCTGCAAACAGTTCCCTTTGTGCTACATGAACGAACTTCTCTCCACATGCTCAGTTCTGAGAAATATGTGTGTGTGAAAGCCGTCATTCACCTAGCTTGTTTAGAACAGAAAGTTTCTTTTCAGTTGCAAAGTACATTCCATACATATTTATGGGTTGGTATTAGCTCCAACACGTTATTACAGTGAAAACTGCAGGAACTTCAATCCGGCCCTAGGAAACAGAATGAGAATCCAGATAAAAAGTTTCTCATGCAACCCCTTCCCTTTGTGCTAGATGAAAGAACGTCTCTCCACATGCTCACTTCGGAGAGAAAATTGTGTGTGAACGCCGTCGTTCACCTAGCTTGTTGGGAACACAAATTTCTTTTCAGTTGCAAACTACACTCCATACATATATATGGGGAGGTAACATCTCCAACACGGTATTTCAGTGAAAACTGCAGGAACATCAAACCGCAACTAGGAAGCGGACTGAGAATCCAGAGTAAAAGTTTCTCCTGCCACCCGTTCCCTTTTGGCTAGATGAACGAAAGTCTATCCACATGCTCATTTCTGACAGAATACTGTGTGTGAAAGCCGTCCTTCAACTAGCTTGTTGGGAACAGAAAGTTTCTTTTCATTTGCAAACTACACTCCATACATATATATGAGGAGTTACCATCTCCAACACGGTTTTTCAGTGAAAACTGCAGGAACATCAAAATGGCACTAGAAAGCCGACTGACAAACCAGAGTAAAAGTTTCTCCTGCAACCCGTTCCATTTGTGCTAGATGAACGAACGTCTCTCCACATGCTCAGTTCTTAGAGTCATTTGTGTGTGTAAGGCGTTCTTCACCTAGCTTGTTGGGAACACAAATTTTCTTTTCCGTTGGAAACTACACTCCATACAAATATATCGGGAGGTACTAGTTCCAACTCGGTTTTACAGGGACAGCTGCAGTAACTTCATACCGGCACTAGGAAACAGACTGAGAAACCAGAGAAATGTATCACCTGAAACCCGTTCAATTTGTGATAGATGAACGAACGTCTCTCCACATGCTCAGTTCTGAGAGATAAGAGTGTGTGAACGCCGTCCTTCAACTAGCTTGTTGTCAACACAAAGTTTCTTTTAAGAGGCAAACTACACTCCATACAAATATATGGTTTGGTACAAGCTCCAACTCGTTCTTACAGTTAAAATTGCAGGAACATCAAACCGGCAATAGGAAGACGACTGAGAAACCAGAGTAAAAGTTTCTCCTGCAAACCGTTCCCTTTGTGATACATGAATGAACGTCTCTCCACATGCTCAGTTCTGAGAGATAAATGTGTGTGAAAGCCGTCGTTCACCTAGCTTGATGGGAAAACAAAGTTTCTTTTCAGGTGCAAAGTACACTCCATACATATATATGGGGAGGTACTAGCTCCAACACGGTTTTACAGATTAAACAGCAGGAACATCAAACCGGCAGTAGGAAACAGACTGAGAAACCAGAGTAAAAGTTTCTCCTGCAACTCGTTCCCTTTGTGCTAGATGAACGAAAGTCTCTCCACATGCTCAGTTCTGAGAGATAACTGTGTGTGAAAGCCATCGTTCACATAGCTTGTTGGGAACACAAAGATTTTTATCTGTTGCAAACTACACTCCATACATATATGTGTGGACGTACAAGCTGCATCTCGTTTTTACAGTGAAAACTGCATGAACTTCAAACCGGCAGAAGGAAACAGACAGAAACAAAAGTAAAAGTTTCTCCTGCAAACCGTTCCCTTTGTGCTAGATGAACGAACGTCTCTCCACATGCTCTGTTCTGAGAGAAAATTGTGTGTGAAACCATCCTTCACCTAGCTTGTTGGGAACACAAATTTTCTTTTCCGTTGGAAACTACACTCCATACATATATATCGGGAGGTACTAGTTCCAACTCGGTTTTACAGGGATAGCTGCAGTAACTTCATACCGGCACTAGGAAACAGACTGAGAAACCAGAGAAATGTATCACCTGCAACCCGTTCAATTTGTGATAGATGAACGAACGTCTCTCCACACGCTCAGTTCTGAGAGAGAAGTGTGTGTGAAAGCCGTCCTTCACCTAGCTTGTTGGGAACACAAAGTTTGTTTTCAATTGCAACTAACACTCCATATATATCTATGGGTGGGTACAATCTCCAAATCGTTTTTACATTGAAAACTGCAGGAACTTCAAACCGGCACAAGGAAGCAGACTGAGAAACAACAGTAAATGTTTGTCCGGCAACCCGTGCACTTTGTGCTAGATGAACGACGTCTATCCACATGCTCAGTTCTGAGATATAAGTGTGTTTGAAAGCCATCCTTCACCTAGCTTTTTGAGAACACAAAGTTTCTTTTCATTTGCAAACTACGCTCCATACATATATATGGGGAGGTACTGGTTCCAACTCGGTTTTACAGTGAACACTGCAGGAACTTCAAACCGGCACTAGGAAACAGCCTTAGAATCCAGAGTAAAAGTTTCTCCTGCAAACCGTTCCGTTTTTGCTTGATGAACGAACGTCTCTCCACATGCTCCGTTCTTAGAGACAATTGTGTGTGAAAGTCTTTCTTCACCTAGCCTATTGGGAACAAATATTTTCTTTTCCGTTGGAAAATAAACTCCATACATATAAATAAGTTGGTACTAGCTCCAACTCGGTCTTACAGTGAAAACTGCAGGAACTTCAAACCGGCACTAGGAAACATACTGAGAATCCAGAGTAAAAGTTTCTCCTGCAAACCGTTCCGTTTTTGCTAGATGAATGAACGTCTATCCACATGCTCAGTTCTGAGAGATAAGTGTGTGTGAAAGCCGTCCTTCACCGAGCTTGTTGGGAACACAACGTTTCTTTTCATTTGCAAACAACTCTCCATAAATATATATGGGGAGGTACCATCTCCAACAAGGATTTTCAGTGAAATCTGCAGGATAATCAAACTGGCACAAGGAAACAGACTGAGAAACCTGAGTAAATGTTTCTCCTGCAATTCATTCCCTTTATGCTAGATGAAAGAACATCTCTCCACAGGCTCAGTTCTGAGAGAGAAGTGTGTGTGAAATCCGTACTTCACCTAGCTTGCTGGGAACACAAAGTCTCTTTTCAGTTGCAAACTATACTCCATACATATATATGGGGAGGTACCATCTCCAACTCGGTTTTACAGGGAAAACTGCAGTAACTTCATACCGGCACTAGGAAACAGACTGAGAAACCAGAGAAATGTATCACCTGATCCCCGTTCCCTTTGTGCTAGATGAACGAAAGTCTATCCACATGCTCATTTCTCACAGAATACTGTGTGTGAAAGCCGTCCTTCAACTAGCTTGTTGGGAACAGAAAGTTTCTTTTCATTTGCAAACTACACTCCATACATATATATGGGGAGTTACCATCTCCAACACGGTTTTTCAGTGAAAACTGCAGGAACATCAAAATGGCACTAGAAAGCCGACTGACAAACCAGAGTAAAAGTTTCTCCTGCAACCCGTTCCATTTGTGCTAGATGAACGAACGTCTCTCCACATGCTCAGTTCTTAGAGACATTTGTGTGTGTAAGGCGTTCTTCACCTAGCTTGTTGGGAACACAAATTTTCTTTTCCGTTGGAAACTACACTCCATACATATATATCGGGAGGTACTAGTTCCAACTCGGTTTTACAGGGACAGCTGCAGTAACTTCATAACGGCACTAGGAAACAGACTGAGAAACCAGAGAAATGTATCACCTGAAACCCGTTCAATTTGTGATAGATGAACGAACTTCTCTCCACATGCTCTGTTCTAAGAGATAAGTGTGTGTGAAAGAAGTCCTTCACCTAGCTTGTTGGCAACACAAAGTTTCTTTTAAGAGGCAAACTACACTCCATACATATATATGGGTTGGTACAAGCTCCAACTCATTCTTACAGTGAAAACTGCAGGAACATCTAACCGGCAATAGGAAGACGACTGAGAAACCAGAGTAAAAGTTTCTCCTGCAAACCGTTCCCTTTGTGATACATGAATGAACGTCTCTCCACATGCTCAGTTCTGAGAGATAAATGTGTGTGAAAGCCGTCGTTCATCTAGCTTGATGGGAAAACAAAGTTTCTTTTCAGTTGGAAAGTACACTCCATACATATATATGGGGAGGTACTAGCTCCAACTCGGTTTTACAGATAAAACAGCAGGAACATCAAACCGGCAGTAGGAAACAGACTGGGAAACCAGAGTAAAAGTTTCTCCTGCAACCCGTTCAATTTGTGATAGATGAACGAACGTCTCTCCACATGCTCATTTCTGAGAGAAAATTGTGTGTGAAAGCCGTCCTTCACTTAGCTTGATGGGAGCACAAAGTTTGTTTTCCGTTGGAAACTACACTCCATATATATCTATGGGTGGGTACAATCTCCAACTCGTTTTTACATTGAAAACTGCAGGAACTTCAAACCGGCAGAAGGAAACAGACTGAGAAACAACAGTAAATGTTTGTCCTGCAACCCGTGTATTTGTGCTAGATGAACGACGTCTATCCACATGCTCAGTTCTGAGATATGAGTGTGTTTGAAAGCCATCCTTCACCTAGCTTGTTGAGAACACAAAGTTTCTTTTCAGTTGCAAACTACGCTCCATACATATATATGGGGAGGTACTAGTTCCAACTCGGTTTTACAGTGAACACTGCAGGAACTTCAAACCGGCACTAGGAAACAGCCTGAAAATCCAGAGTAAATGTTTCTCCTGCAACCGGTTCCATTTTTGCTTGATGAACGAACGTCTCTCCACATGCTCCGTTCTTAGAGACAATTGTGTGTGAAAGTCTTTCTTCACCTAGCCTATTGGGAACAAATATTTTCTTTTCCGTTGGAAAATAAATTCCATACATATAAATAAGTTGGTACTAGCTCCAACTAGGTCTTACAGTGAAAACTGCAGGAACTTCAAACCGGCACTAGGAAACATACTGAGAATCCAGAGTAAAAGTTTCTCCTGCAAACCGTTCCGTTTTTGCTAGATGAATGAACGTCTATCCACATGCTCAGTTCTGAGAGATAAGTGTGTGTGAAAGCCGTCCTTCACCGAGCTTGTTGGGAACACAACGTTTCTTTTCATTTGCAAACAACACTCCATACATATATATGGGGAGGTACCATCTCCAACAAAGTTTTTCAGTGAAATCTGCAGGAACATCAAACTGGCACAAGGAAACAGACTGAGAAACCTGAGTAAATGTTTCTCCTGCAATTCGTTCCCTTTATGCTAGATGAAAGAACGTCTCTCCACAGGCTCAGTTCTGAGAGAGAAGTGTGTGTGAAATCCGTCCTTCACCTAGCTTGCTGGGAACACAAAGTCTCTTTTCAGTTGCAAACTATACTCCATACATATATATGGGGAGGTACCATCTCCAACTCGGTTTTACAGGGAAAACTGCAGTAACTTCATACCGGCACTAGGAAACAGACTGAGAAAACAGAGAAAATTATCTCCTGCAAACAGTTAAATTTGTGCTAGATGAACGAAAGTCTCTCCACATGCTCATTTTTGAGTGATAAGTGTGTTTGAAAGCTGTCGTTCACATACCTTGTTGGGAAAACAAATTTCTTTATCTTTTGCAAACTACAATCCATAAATATAAGTGTGGACGTACTAGCTCCATCTCGTTTTTACAGTGAAAACTGCATGAACTTCAAACCGGCAGAAGGAAACAGACAGAAACAAGAGTTAAAGTTTCTCCTGCTCAACGTTCCATTTGTGGTAGATGAACGAACGTCTCTCCACATGCTCAGTTCTGAGAGATAAGTGTGGGTGAAAGCCGTCCTTCACCTAGCTTGCTGGGAACACAAAGTTTCTTTTCAGTTGCAAACAACACTCCATATATATATATGGGGAGGTATAAGCTCCAACTCCTTTTACAGTGAAAACTGCAATAACATCAAACCGGCACTTGGAAACAGACTAAGAAACCAGAGTAAAAATTTCTCCTGCAACCCGTTCCCTTTGTGATAGATGAACGAACGTCTGTCCACATGCTCATTTCTGACAGAAAACTGTGTGTGAAATCCGTCCGTCACCTAGCTTGTTGGGAACACAGAGTTCTTTTCAGTTGCAAAATGCACTCCACACATATCTATGGGTTGGTAGTAGCTCCAAATCGTTTTTACAGTGAAAACTGCAGGATCATCAAACCGGCACTACAAAACAGACTGAGAATCCTGAGAAAAAGTTTCTCATGGAAACCGTTCCATTTGTGCTAGATGAAAGAACGTCTCTCCACATGCTCAGTTCTGAGAGAGAAGTGTGTGTGAAAGCCGTCCTTCACCTAGCTTGTTGGGAACACAAAGTTTCTTTTTAGTTGCAAATTACAATCCATACATTTATATGGGTTGGTACTAGCTCCAAATCGGTGTTACAGTGAAAACTGCAGGAACAACAAACTGGCACTAGTAAGCCGACTGAGAATCCAGAGTAAAAGTTTTTCCTGCAAACAGTTCCCTTTGTGCTACATGAACGAACTTCTCTCCACATGCTCAGTTCTGAGAAATAAGTGTGTGTGAAAGCCGTCATTCACCTAGCTTGTTTAGAACACAAAGTTTCTTTTCAGTTGCAAAGTACATTCCATACATATCTATGGGTAGGTATTAGCTCCAACACGTTTTTACAGTGAAAACTGCAGGAACTTCAAACAGGCCCTAGGAAAAAGAATGAGAATCCAGATAAAAAGTTTCTCATGCAACCCCTTCCCTTTGTTCTAGATGAAAGAACGTCTCTCCACATGCTCACTTCGGAGAGAAAATTGTGTGTGAACGCCGTCGTTCACCTAGCTTGTTGGGAACAGAAAGTTCCTTTTCAGTTGCAAACTACACTCCATCCATATATATGGGGAGGTAACATCTCCAACACGGTATTTCAGTGAAAACTGCAGGAACATCAAACTGGAACTAAGAAGCCGGACTAGAAACCAGAGTAAAAGTTTCTCCTGCCACCCGTTCCCTTTGTGCTAGATGAATGAACGTCTCTCCACATGCTCATTTCTGACAGAATACTGTGTGTGAAAGCCGTCCTTCAACTAGCTTGTTGGGAACAGAAAGTTTCTTTTCATTTGCAAACTACACTCCATACATATATATGCGGAGTTACCATCTCCAACACGGTTTTTCAGTGAACACTGCAGGAACATCAAAATGGCACTAGAAAGTCGACTGACAAACCAGAGTAAAAGTTTCTCCTGCAACCCGTTCCCTTTGTGCTAGATGAACGAACGTCTCTCCACATGCTCAGTTCTGAGAGATAAGTGTGTGTGAAAGCCGTCCTTCACCTAGCTTGTTGTCAACACAAAGTTTCTTTTAAGAGGCAAACTACACTCCATACAAATATATGGTTTGGTACAAGCTCCAACTCGTTCTTACAGTGAAAATTGCAGGAACATCAAACCGGCAATAGGAAGATGACTGAGAAACCAGAGTAAAAGTTTCTCCTGCAAACCGTTCCCTTTGTGATACATGAATGAAAGTCTCTCCACATGCTCAGTTCTGAGAGATAAGTGTGTGTGAAAGCCGTCCTTCACCGAGCTTGTTGGGAACACAACGTTTCTTTTCATTTGCAAACAACACTCCATACATATATATGGGGAGGTACAATCTCTAACAATGTTTTTCAGTGAAATCTGCAGGAACATCAAACTGGCACAAGGAAAAGACTGAGAAACCTGAGTAAATGTTTCTCCTGCAATTCGTTCCCTTTATGCTAGATGAAAGAACGTCTCTCCACAGGCTCAGTTCTGAGAGAGAAGTGTGTGTGAAATCCGTCCTTCACCTAGCTTGCTGGGAACACAAAGTCTCTTTTCAGTTGCAAACTATACTCCATACATATATATGGGGAGGTACCATCTCCAACTCGGTTTTACAGGGAAAACTGCAGTAACTTCATACCGGCACTAGGAAACAGACTGAGAAAACAGAGAAAATTATCTCCTGCAAACAGTTAAATTTGTGCTAGATGAACGAAAGTCTCTCCACATGCTCATTTCTGAGTGATAAGTGTGTGTGAAAGCTGTCGTTCACATACCTTGTTGGGAAAACAAATTTCTTTATCTGTTGCAAACTACACTCCATAAATATAAGTGTGGACGTACTAGCTCCATCTCGTTTTTACAGTGAAAACTGCATGAACTTCAAACCGGCAGAAGGAAACAGACAGAAACAAGAGTAAAAGATTCTCCTGCTTAACGTTCCCTTTGTGGTAGATGAACGAACGTCTCTCCACATGCTCAGTTCTGAGAGATAAGTGTGGGTGAAAGCCGTCCTTCACCTAGCTTGCTGGGAACACAAAGTTTCTTTTCAGTTGCAAACAACACTCCATATATATATATGGGGAGGTATAAGCTCCAACTCCTTTTACAGTGAAAACTGCAATAACATCAAACCGGCACTTGGAAACAGACTAAGAAACCAGAGTAAATATTTCTCCTGCAACCCGTTCCCTTTGTGATAGATGAACGAAAGTCTGTCCACATGCTCATTTCTGACAGAAAACTGTGTGTGAAATCCGTCCGTCACCTAGCTTGTTGGGAACACAGAGTTCTTTTCAGTTGCAAAATGCACTCCATACATATCTATGGGTTGGTAGTAGCTCCAAATCGTTTTCACAGTGAAAACTGCAGGATCATCAAACCGGCACTACAAAACAGACTGAGAATCCTGAGAAAAAGTTTCTCATGGAAACCGTTCCATTTGTGCTAGATGAAAGAACGTCTCTCCACATGCTCAGTTCTGAGAGAGAAGTGTGTGTGAAAGCCGTCCTTCACCTAGCTTGTTGGGAACACAAAGTTTCTTTTTAGTTGCAAATTACAATCCATACATTTATATGGGTTGGTACTAGCTCCAAATCGGTGTTACAGTGAAAACTGCAGGAACAACAAACCGGCACTAGTAAGCCGACTGAGAATCCAGAGTAAAAGTTTTTCCTGCAAACAGTTCCCTTTGTGCTACATGAACGAACTTCTCTCCACATGCTCAGTTCTGAGAAATAAGTGTGTGTGAAAGCCGTCATTCACCTAGCTTGTTTAGAACACAAAGTTTCTTTTCAGTTGCAAAGTACATTCCATACATATCTATGGGTAGGTATTAGCTCCAACACGTTTTTACAGTGAAAACTGCAGGAACTTCAAACAGGCCCTAGGAAAAAGAATGAGAATCCAGATAAAAAGTTTCTCATGCAACCCCTTCCCTTTGTTCTAGATGAAAGAACGTCTCTCCACATGCTCACTTCGGAGAGAAAATTGTGTGTGAACGCCGTCGTTCACCTAGCTTGTTGGGAACAGAAAGTTCCTTTTCAGTTGCAAACTACACTCCATCCATATATATGGGGAGGTAACATCTCCAACACGGTATTTCAGTGAAAACTGCAGGAACATCAAACTGGAACTAAGAAGCCGGACTAGAAACCAGAGTAAAAGTTTCTCCTGCCACCCGTTCCCTTTGTGCTAGATGAATGAACGTCTCTCCACATGCTCATTTCTGACAGAATACTGTGTGTGAAAGCCGTCCTTCAACTAGCTTGTTGGGAACAGAAAGTTTCTTTTCATTTGCAAACTACACTCCATACATATATATGCGGAGTTACCATCTCCAACACGGTTTTTCAGTGAACACTGCAGGAACATCAAAATGGCACTAGAAAGTCGACTGACAAACCAGAGTAAAAGTTTCTCCTGCAACCCGTTCCCTTTGTGCTAGATGAACGAACGTCTCTCCACATGCTCAGTTCTGAGAGATAAGTGTGTGTGAAAGCCGTCCTTCACCTAGCTTGTTGTCAACACAAAGTTTCTTTTAAGAGGCAAACTACACTCCATACAAATATATGGTTTGGTACAAGCTCCAACTCGTTCTTACAGTGAAAATTGCAGGAACATCAAACCGGCAATAGGAAGATGACTGAGAAACCAGAGTAAAAGTTTCTCCTGCAAACCGTTCCCTTTGTGATACATGAATGAAAGTCTCTCCACATGCTCAGTTCTGAGAGATAAGTGTGTGTGAAAGCCGTCCTTCACCGAGCTTGTTGGGAACACAACGTTTCTTTTCATTTGCAAACAACACTCCATACATATATATGGGGAGGTACAATCTCTAACAATGTTTTTCAGTGAAATCTGCAGGAACATCAAACTGGCACAAGGAAAAGACTGAGAAACCTGAGTAAATGTTTCTCCTGCAATTCGTTCCCTTTATGCTAGATGAAAGAACGTCTCTCCACAGGCTCAGTTCTGAGAGAGAAGTGTGTGTGAAATCCGTCCTTCACCTAGCTTGCTGGGAACACAAAGTCTCTTTTCAGTTGCAAACTATACTCCATACATATATATGGGGAGGTACCATCTCCAACTCGGTTTTACAGGGAAAACTGCAGTAACTTCATACCGGCACTAGGAAACAGACTGAGAAAACAGAGAAAATTATCTCCTGCAAACAGTTAAATTTGTGCTAGATGAACGAAAGTCTCTCCACATGCTCATTTCTGAGTGATAAGTGTGTGTGAAAGCTGTCGTTCACATACCTTGTTGGGAAAACAAATTTCTTTATCTGTTGCAAACTACACTCCATAAATATAAGTGTGGACGTACTAGCTCCATCTCGTTTTTACAGTGAAAACTGCATGAACTTCAAACCGGCAGAAGGAAACAGACAGAAACAAGAGTAAAAGATTCTCCTGCTTAACGTTCCCTTTGTGGTAGATGAACGAACGTCTCTCCACATGCTCAGTTCTGAGAGATAAGTGTGGGTGAAAGCCGTCCTTCACCTAGCTTGCTGGGAACACAAAGTTTCTTTTCAGTTGCAAACAACACTCCATATATATATATGGGGAGGTATAAGCTCCAACTCCTTTTACAGTGAAAACTGCAATAACATCAAACCGGCACTTGGAAACAGACTAAGAAACCAGAGTAAATATTTCTCCTGCAACCCGTTCCCTTTGTGATAGATGAACGAAAGTCTGTCCACATGCTCATTTCTGACAGAAAACTGTGTGTGAAATCCGTCCGTCACCTAGCTTGTTGGGAACACAGAGTTCTTTTCAGTTGCAAAATGCACTCCATACATATCTATGGGTTGGTAGTAGCTCCAAATCGTTTTCACAGTGAAAACTGCAGGATCATCAAACCGGCACTACAAAACAGACTGAGAATCCTGAGAAAAAGTTTCTCATGGAAACCGTTCCATTTGTGCTAGATGAAAGAACGTCTCTCCACATGCTCAGTTCTGAGAGAGAAGTGTGTGTGAAAGCCGTCCTTCACCTAGCTTGTTGGGAACACAAAGTTTCTTTTTAGTTGCAAATTACAATCCATACATTTATATGGGTTGGTACTAGCTCCAAATCGGTGTTACAGTGAAAACTGCAGGAACAACAAACCGGCACTAGTAAGCCGACTGAGAATCCAGAGTAAAAGTTTTTCCTGCAAACAGTTCCCTTTGTGCTACATGAACGAACTTCTCTCCACATGCTCAGTTCTGAGAAATAAGTGTGTGTGAAAGCCGTCATTCACCTAGCTTGTTTAGAACACAAAGTTTCTTTTCAGTTGCAAAGTACATTCCATACATATCTATGGGTAGGTATTAGCTCCAACACGTTTTTACAGTGAAAACTGCAGGAACTTCAAACAGGCCCTAGGAAAAAGAATGAGAATCCAGATAAAAAGTTTCTCATGCAACCCCTTCCCTTTGTTCTAGATGAAAGAACGTCTCTCCACATGCTCACTTCGGAGAGAAAATTGTGTGTGAACGCCGTCGTTCACCTAGCTTGTTGGGAACAGAAAGTTCCTTTTCAGTTGCAAACTACACTCCATCCATATATATGGGGAGGTAACATCTCCAACACGGTATTTCAGTGAAAACTGCAGGAACATCAAACTGGAACTAAGAAGCCGGACTAGAAACCAGAGTAAAAGTTTCTCCTGCCACCCGTTCCCTTTGTGCTAGATGAATGAACGTCTCTCCACATGCTCATTTCTGACAGAATACTGTGTGTGAAAGCCGTCCTTCAACTAGCTTGTTGGGAACAGAAAGTTTCTTTTCATTTGCAAACTACACTCCATACATATATATGCGGAGTTACCATCTCCAACACGGTTTTTCAGTGAACACTGCAGGAACATCAAAATGGCACTAGAAAGTCGACTGACAAACCAGAGTAAAAGTTTCTCCTGCAACCCGTTCCCTTTGTGCTAGATGAACGAACGTCTCTCCACATGCTCAGTTCTGAGAGATAAGTGTGTGTGAAAGCCGTCCTTCACCTAGCTTGTTGTCAACACAAAGTTTCTTTTAAGAGGCAAACTACACTCCATACAAATATATGGTTTGGTACAAGCTCCAACTCGTTCTTACAGTGAAAATTGCAGGAACATCAAACCGGCAATAGGAAGATGACTGAGAAACCAGAGTAAAAGTTTCTCCTGCAAACCGTTCCCTTTGTGATACATGAATGAAAGTCTCTCCACATGCTCAGTTCTGAGAGATAAGTGTGTGTGAAAGCCGTCCTTCACCGAGCTTGTTGGGAACACAACGTTTCTTTTCATTTGCAAACAACACTCCATACATATATATGGGGAGGTACAATCTCTAACAATGTTTTTCAGTGAAATCTGCAGGAACATCAAACTGGCACAAGGAAAAGACTGAGAAACCTGAGTAAATGTTTCTCCTGCAATTCGTTCCCTTTATGCTAGATGAAAGAACGTCTCTCCACAGGCTCAGTTCTGAGAGAGAAGTGTGTGTGAAATCCGTCCTTCACCTAGCTTGCTGGGAACACAAAGTCTCTTTTCAGTTGCAAACTATACTCCATACATATATATGGGGAGGTACCATCTCCAACTCGGTTTTACAGGGAAAACTGCAGTAACTTCATACCGGCACTAGGAAACAGACTGAGAAAACAGAGAAAATTATCTCCTGCAAACAGTTAAATTTGTGCTAGATGAACGAAAGTCTCTCCACATGCTCATTTCTGAGTGATAAGTGTGTGTGAAAGCTGTCGTTCACATACCTTGTTGGGAAAACAAATTTCTTTATCTGTTGCAAACTACACTCCATAAATATAAGTGTGGACGTACTAGCTCCATCTCGTTTTTACAGTGAAAACTGCATGAACTTCAAACCGGCAGAAGGAAACAGACAGAAACAAGAGTAAAAGATTCTCCTGCTTAACGTTCCCTTTGTGGTAGATGAACGAACGTCTCTCCACATGCTCAGTTCTGAGAGATAAGTGTGGGTGAAAGCCGTCCTTCACCTAGCTTGCTGGGAACACAAAGTTTCTTTTCAGTTGCAAACAACACTCCATATATATATGGGGAGGTATAAGCTCCAACTCCTTTTACAGTGAAAACTGCAATAACATCAAACCGGCACTTGGAAACAGACTAAGAAACCAGAGTAAATATTTCTCCTGCAACCCGTTCCCTTTGTGATAGATGAACGAAAGTCTGTCCACATGCTCATTTCTGACAGAAAACTGTGTGTGAAATCCGTCCGTCACCTAGCTTGTTGGGAACACAGAGTTCTTTTCAGTTGCAAAATGCACTCCATCACATATCTATGGGTTGGTAGTAGCTCCAAATCGTTTTCACAGTGAAAACTGCAGGATCATCAAACCGGCACTACAAAACAGACTGAGAATCCTGAGAAAAAGTTTCTCATGGAAACCGTTCCATTTGTGCTAGATGAAAGAACGTCTCTCCACATGCTCAGTTCTGAGAGAGAAGTGTGTGTGAAAGCCGTCCTTCACCTAGCTTGTTGGGAACACAAAGTTTCTTTTTAGTTGCAAATTACAATCCATACATTTATATGGGTTGGTACTAGCTCCAAATCGGTGTTACAGTGAAAACTGCAGGAACAACAAACCGGCACTAGTAAGCCGACTGAGAATCCAGAGTAAAAGTTTTTCCTGCAAACAGTTCCCTTTGTGCTACATGAACGAACTTCTCTCCACATGCTCAGTTCTGAGAAATAAGTGTGTGTGAAAGCCGTCATTCACCTAGCTTGTTTAGAACACAAAGTTTCTTTTCAGTTGCAAAGTACATTCCATACATATCTATGGGTAGGTATTAGCTCCAACACGTTTTTACAGTGAAAACTGCAGGAACTTCAAACAGGCCCTAGGAAAAAGAATGAGAATCCAGATAAAAAGTTTCTCATGCAACCCCTTCCCTTTGTTCTAGATGAAAGAACGTCTCTCCACATGCTCACTTCGGAGAGAAAATTGTGTGTGAACGCCGTCGTTCACCTAGCTTGTTGGGAACAGAAAGTTCCTTTTCAGTTGCAAACTACACTCCATCCATATATATGGGGAGGTAACATCTCCAACACGGTATTTCAGTGAAAACTGCAGGAACATCAAACTGGAACTAAGAAGCCGGACTAGAAACCAGAGTAAAAGTTTCTCCTGCCACCCGTTCCCTTTGTGCTAGATGAATGAACGTCTCTCCACATGCTCATTTCTGACAGAATACTGTGTGTGAAAGCCGTCCTTCAACTAGCTTGTTGGGAACAGAAAGTTTCTTTTCATTTGCAAACTACACTCCATACATATATATGCGGAGTTACCATCTCCAACACGGTTTTTCAGTGAACACTGCAGGAACATCAAAATGGCACTAGAAAGTCGACTGACAAACCAGAGTAAAAGTTTCTCCTGCAACCCGTTCCCTTTGTGCTAGATGAACGAACGTCTCTCCACATGCTCAGTTCTGAGAGATAAGTGTGTGTGAAAGCCGTCCTTCACCTAGCTTGTTGTCAACACAAAGTTTCTTTTAAGAGGCAAACTACACTCCATACAAATATATGGTTTGGTACAAGCTCCAACTCGTTCTTACAGTGAAAATTGCAGGAACATCAAACCGGCAATAGGAAGATGACTGAGAAACCAGAGTAAAAGTTTCTCCTGCAAACCGTTCCCTTTGTGATACATGAATGAAAGTCTCTCCACATGCTCAGTTCTGAGAGATAAGTGTGTGTGAAAGCCGTCCTTCACCGAGCTTGTTGGGAACACAACGTTTCTTTTCATTTGCAAACAACACTCCATACATATATATGGGGAGGTACAATCTCTAACAATGTTTTTCAGTGAAATCTGCAGGAACATCAAACTGGCACAAGGAAAAGACTGAGAAACCTGAGTAAATGTTTCTCCTGCAATTCGTTCCCTTTATGCTAGATGAAAGAACGTCTCTCCACAGGCTCAGTTCTGAGAGAGAAGTGTGTGTGAAATCCGTCCTTCACCTAGCTTGCTGGGAACACAAAGTCTCTTTTCAGTTGCAAACTATACTCCATACATATATATGGGGAGGGTACCATCTCCAACTCGGTTTTACAGGGAAAACTGCAGTAACTTCATACCGGCACTAGGAAACAGACTGAGAAAACAGAGAAAATTATCTCCTGCAAACAGTTAAATTTGTGCTAGATGAACGAAAGTCTCTCCACATGCTCATTTCTGAGTGATAAGTGTGTGTGAAAGCTGTCGTTCACATACCTTGTTGGGAAAACAAATTTCTTTATCTGTTGCAAACTACACTCCATAAATATAAGTGTGGACGTACTAGCTCCATCTCGTTTTTACAGTGAAAACTGCATGAACTTCAAACCGGCAGAAGGAAACAGACAGAAACAAGAGTAAAAGATTCTCCTGCTTAACGTTCCCTTTGTGGTAGATGAACGAACGTCTCTCCACATGCTCAGTTCTGAGAGATAAGTGTGGGTGAAAGCCGTCCTTCACCTAGCTTGCTGGGAACACAAAGTTTCTTTTCAGTTGCAAACAACACTCCATATATATATATGGGGAGGTATAAGCTCCAACTCCTTTTACAGTGAAAACTGCAATAACATCAAACCGGCACTTGGAAACAGACTAAGAAACCAGAGTAAATATTTCTCCTGCAACCCGTTCCCTTTGTGATAGATGAACGAAAGTCTGTCCACATGCTCATTTCTGACAGAAAACTGTGTGTGAAATCCGTCCGTCACCTAGCTTGTTGGGAACACAGAGTTCTTTTCAGTTGCAAAATGCACTCCATACATATCTATGGGTTGGTAGTAGCTCCAAATCGTTTTCACAGTGAAAACTGCAGGATCATCAAACCGGCACTACAAAACAGACTGAGAATCCTGAGAAAAAGTTTCTCATGGAAACCGTTCCATTTGTGCTAGATGAAAGAACGTCTCTCCACATGCTCAGTTCTGAGAGAGAAGTGTGTGTGAAAGCCGTCCTTCACCTAGCTTGTTGGGAACACAAAGTTTCTTTTTAGTTGCAAATTACAATCCATACATTTATATGGGTTGGTACTAGCTCCAAATCGGTGTTACAGTGAAAACTGCAGGAACAACAAACCGGCACTAGTAAGCCGACTGAGAATCCAGAGTAAAAGTTTTTCCTGCAAACAGTTCCCTTTGTGCTACATGAACGAACTTCTCTCCACATGCTCAGTTCTGAGAAATAAGTGTGTGTGAAAGCCGTCATTCACCTAGCTTGTTTAGAACACAAAGTTTCTTTTCAGTTGCAAAGTACATTCCATACATATCTATGGGTAGGTATTAGCTCCAACACGTTTTTACAGTGAAAACTGCAGGAACTTCAAACAGGCCCTAGGAAAAAGAATGAGAATCCAGATAAAAAGTTTCTCATGCAACCCCTTCCCTTTGTTCTAGATGAAAGAACGTCTCTCCACATGCTCACTTCGGAGAGAAAATTGTGTGTGAACGCCGTCGTTCACCTAGCTTGTTGGGAACAGAAAGTTCCTTTTCAGTTGCAAACTACACTCCATCCATATATATGGGGAGGTAACATCTCCAACACGGTATTTCAGTGAAAACTGCAGGAACATCAAACTGGAACTAAGAAGCCGGACTAGAAACCAGAGTAAAAGTTTCTCCTGCCACCCGTTCCCTTTGTGCTAGATGAATGAACGTCTCTCCACATGCTCATTTCTGACAGAATACTGTGTGTGAAAGCCGTCCTTCAACTAGCTTGTTGGGAACAGAAAGTTTCTTTTCATTTGCAAACTACACTCCATACATATATATGCGGAGTTACCATCTCCAACACGGTTTTTCAGTGAACACTGCAGGAACATCAAAATGGCACTAGAAAGTCGACTGACAAACCAGAGTAAAAGTTTCTCCTGCAACCCGTTCCCTTTGTGCTAGATGAACGAACGTCTCTCCACATGCTCAGTTCTGAGAGATAAGTGTGTGTGAAAGCCGTCCTTCACCTAGCTTGTTGTCAACACAAAGTTTCTTTTAAGAGGCAAACTACACTCCATACAAATATATGGTTTGGTACAAGCTCCAACTCGTTCTTACAGTGAAAATTGCAGGAACATCAAACCGGCAATAGGAAGATGACTGAGAAACCAGAGTAAAAGTTTCTCCTGCAAACCGTTCCCTTTGTGATACATGAATGAAAGTCTCTCCACATGCTCAGTTCTGAGAGATAAGTGTGTGTGAAAGCCGTCCTTCACCGAGCTTGTTGGGAACACAACGTTTCTTTTCATTTGCAAACAACACTCCATACATATATATGGGGAGGTACAATCTCTAACAATGTTTTTCAGTGAAATCTGCAGGAACATCAAACTGGCACAAGGAAAAGACTGAGAAACCTGAGTAAATGTTTCTCCTGCAATTCGTTCCCTTTATGCTAGATGAAAGAACGTCTCTCCACAGGCTCAGTTCTGAGAGAGAAGTGTGTGTGAAATCCGTCCTTCACCTAGCTTGCTGGGAACACAAAGTCTCTTTTCAGTTGCAAACTATACTCCATACATATATATGGGGAGGTACCATCTCCAACTCGGTTTTACAGGGAAAACTGCAGTAACTTCATACCGGCACTAGGAAACAGACTGAGAAAACAGAGAAAATTATCTCCTGCAAACAGTTAAATTTGTGCTAGATGAACGAAAGTCTCTCCACATGCTCATTTCTGAGTGATAAGTGTGTGTGAAAGCTGTCGTTCACATACCTTGTTGGGAAAACAAATTTCTTTATCTGTTGCAAACTACACTCCATAAATATAAGTGTGGACGTACTAGCTCCATCTCGTTTTTACAGTGAAAACTGCATGAACTTCAAACCGGCAGAAGGAAACAGACAGAAACAAGAGTAAAAGATTCTCCTGCTTAACGTTCCCTTTGTGGTAGATGAACGAACGTCTCTCCACATGCTCAGTTCTGAGAGATAAGTGTGGGTGAAAGCCGTCCTTCACCTAGCTTGCTGGGAACACAAAGTTTCTTTTCAGTTGCAAACAACACTCCATATATATATATGGGGAGGTATAAGCTCCAACTCCTTTTACAGTGAAAACTGCAATAACATCAAACCGGCACTTGGAAACAGACTAAGAAACCAGAGTAAATATTTCTCCTGCAACCCGTTCCCTTTGTGATAGATGAACGAAAGTCTGTCCACATGCTCATTTCTGACAGAAAAACTGTGTGTGAAATCCGTCCGTCACCTAGCTTGTTGGGAACACAGAGTTCTTTTCAGTTGCAAAATGCACTCCACACATATCTATGGGTTGGTAGTAGGCTCCAAATCGTTTCACAGTGAAAACTGCAGGATCATCAAACCGGCTACAAAACAGACTGAGAATCCTGAGAAAAAGTTTCTCATGGAAACCGTTCCATTTGTGCTAGATGAAAGAACGTCTCTCCACATGCTCAGTTCTGAGAGAGAAGTGTGTGTGAAAGCCGTCCTTCACCTAGCTTGTTGGGAACACAAAGTTTCTTTTTAGTTGCAAATTACAATCCATACATTTATATGGGTTGGTACTAGCTCCAAATCGGTGTTACAGTGAAAACTGCAGGAACAACAAACCGGCACTAGTAAGCCGACTGAGAATCCAGAGTAAAAGTTTTTCCTGCAAACAGTTCCCTTTGTGCTACATGAACGAACTTCTCTCCACATGCTCAGTTCTGAGAAATAAGTGTGTGTGAAAGCCGTCATTCACCTAGCTTGTTTAGAACACAAAGTTTCTTTTCAGTTGCAAAGTACATTCCATACATATCTATGGGTAGGTATTAGCTCCAACACGTTTTTACAGTGAAAACTGCAGGAACTTCAAACAGGCCCTAGGAAAAAGAATGAGAATCCAGATAAAAAGTTTCTCATGCAACCCCTTCCCTTTGTTCTAGATGAAAGAACGTCTCTCCACATGCTCACTTCGGAGAGAAAATTG
>NW_022587927.1:0-33239 GCF_009834535.1 Camelus ferus | reverse complement strand
GCTCATTTCTGAGAGATAAGTGTGTGAAAGCGCCCTTCAACTAGCTTGTGGGAACAAAGATTCTTTTCAGGTGCAAACTCCACTCCATAAATTTATATGGTGAGGTACTAGCTCCAAACGGTTTTACAGTGAAAACTGCAGGAACTTCATACAGATTCTAGGAAACACGGCAAGAACTAGAGATAAAGTTTCTCCTGCAAATCGTACCCTTTGTTTTAGATGAACGAACGTCTCTCCACATGCTAAGTTCTGAGAGATAAGTGTGTGTGAAAGCCGCCTTTCACCTAGCTTTTGGGAACAAAATGTTTCTTTGCATTTGAAAACCCCACTCCATACATATATATGGGAGGTACAAGCTCCAAATCTGTTTTACAGTGAATAATGCAGAAACATCAAACCGGCACTAGGAAACAGAATGAGAAACCAGAAAAAGTTTCTCCTGAATCTAGTTCCATTTTTTGCTTGATGAACGAACGTCTCTCCGCATGCTCAATTCTGAGAGGTATGTGTGTGTGAAAGCCGCCCTTCACCTAGCTTGTTGGGAACACAAAGATTCTTTTCAGGTGCAAAATCTATTCCATATATATATATAGGGAGGTACTAGCTCCAACTCCGTTTTACAGTGAAAACTGCAGGTAATACAAAGCGGCACTAGGAAACAGACTGAGAATCCAGAGTAAAGATTCAACTGCAACCCGTTCCATTTTTGCTAGATGAACGAACGTCTCTCCACATGCTCAGTTCTGAGAGATATGTGTGTGTGAAAGCCGCCTTCACCTAGATTGTTGGGAACACAAAGATTCTTATCAGGTGCAAACTCCACTCCATAAATATATATGGGGATGTACTAGCTTCAACACGGTTTTACAGTGAAAACTGCAGGAAATTCATACAGGTACTAGGAAACAGGGTAAGAAACTAGAGATAAAGTTTCTCCTGCAATCGTACCCTTTTTGTTAGATGAACGAAAGTCTCTCCACATGCTAAGTTCTGAGAGATAAGTGTGTGTGAAAGCCACACTTCACCTAGCTTTATGGGAACACAATGTTTCTTTTCAGTTGAAAACCTCACTCCATACATATATATGGGGTGGTACAAGCTCCAAATCTATTTTACAGTGAATAATGCAGGAACATCAAACCGGCACTAGGAAACAGAATGAGAAACCAGAGAAAAAGTTTCTCCTGGATCTCGTTCCATTTTTGCTTGATGAACGAAATTCTCTCCACATGCTCAATTCTGAGAGGTATGTGTGTGTGAAAGCCGTCCTTTACCTAGCTTGTTGGGAACACAAACTTTCTTCTCAGGTGCAAACTCCACTCCATACTTATTATGAGGAGGTACAAGCTCCAACACGGTTTTACAGTGAAAACTGCAGGAACTTCAAACCGGCACTAGGAAACAGACTGAGAAACCAGAGTAAAATTTTTCCTGCAAACCATTCCATTTGTGCTAGATGAACGAACGTCTCACCACATGCTCAGTTCTGAGAGATAAGTATGTGTGAAAGCCGTCCTTCTCCTAGCTTGTTGGGAACACAAAGTTTCTTTTCAGTTGCAAACACCACTCCATACATATATATGTGGAGTATTGCACCAACTCGGTTTTACAGTGAAACCTGCAGGAAATTCAAACCGGCACTAGGAAACAGACTGAGAAACAAGAGTAAAAGCTTCTCATGCAAACCATTCCGTTTGTGCTAGATGAACGAACGTCTCTCCACATGCTCAATTTTGAGAGATAAGTCTGTGTGAAAACCGTCCTTCACCTATCTTGTTGGAAACACAAAGATTCTTTTCAGGTGCAAACTACACTCCATACATATATATGTGCAGGTACTATCTCCAACTCGGTTTAACAGTGAAAACTGCAGGAACTTCAAACCGGCACCTGGAAAAAGACTGAAAAACAAAAATAAAATTTTCTCCAGCAACCCGTTCATTTTGAGCTAGATGAACGAAAGTCTACCACATGCTCAGTTCTGAGAGATATGTGTGTGTTAAAGCCGTCCTTCACATTGCTTGTTGGGAACACAAAGTTCCTTTCCAGGTGCAAACTCCACACCATTCATATATATGGGGAGGTACTAGCTCCAACTCGGTTTTACAGTGAAAACTGCAGGTACTTCAAACCGGCACTAGGAAAAAGACTGAGAAACCAGAGTAAAAGTTTTCCTGCAACCCGTTCCCTTTGTGCTAGATGAACGAACGTCTCTCCACAAGCTCAGTTCTGAGGGATCAGTGTGTGTGAAAGCCGTACTTCACCTAGCTTTTTGGGAACACAAAGATTCTTTTCATGTGCAAACTCCTCTCCATACATATATATGGGGAGGTACTAGCTCCAACTCGATTTTACTTTGAAAACTGCAGGAACTTCTATCCGGCACGAAACCAGACTGAGAAACCAGAGTAAAAGTTTCTTCGGCAACCCTTTCCCTTTGTACTAGATGAACGAACGTCTCTCCACATGCTCATTTCTGAAAGATAAGTGTGAGTGAAAGCCGCCCTTCACCTAGCTTGTTGGGAACACAAAGATTCTTTTCAGGTGCAAATGCTATTCCATGTATATATATGGGGTGGTACTAGCTCCAACTCGGTTTTACAGTGAAAACTGCAGGTAATTCAAAGCGGCACTAGGAAACACACTGACAATCCAGAGGAAAAGTTTCTCCTGCATACCGTTCCATTTTTGCTAGATTAACGAATTTCTCTCCACATGCTAAGTTCAGAGAGATAAGTGTGTGTGAAAGCCGCCCTTCACCTAGATTGTTGGGAACACAAAGATTCTTTTCAGGTGCAAACTACACTCCATAAATATATATGGGAAAGTACTAGCTCCAACACGGTTTTACAGTGAAAACTGCAGGAACTTCATACAGGTACTAGGAAACAAGTTAAGAAACTAGAGATAAAGTTTCTCCTGCAAATCGTACCATTTGTGTTAGATGAACGAACGTCTCTCCACATGCTAAGTTCTGAGAGAAAATTGTGTGTGAAAGCCGCCCTTCACCTAGCTTTTTGGGAACACAATATTTCTTTTCAGTTGAATACCCCACTGCTTACATATATATGGGGAGGTACTAGCTCCATCTCAGCTTTACAGTGAATAATGCAGGAACATCAAACCGACACTAGGAAACAGACTGAGAAACCAGAGAAAAAGTTTCTCCTGAATCTCGTTCCATTTGTGCTTGATGAACGAACGTCTCTCCACATGGACATTTCTGAGTGGTAAATGTGTGTGAAAGCCGTCCTTTACATATCTTGTTGGGAACACAAACTTTCTTTTCAGGTGCAAACCCCACTACAAATTTATTTATGAGTAGGTACAAGCTCCAACACGGTTTTACAGTGAAAACTGCAGGAACTTCAAACCAGCACTAGGAAACAGTCTGAGAAACCAGAGTAAAATTTCTCCTGCAAACTATTCCATTTGTGCTATATGAACGAACGTCTCACCACATTCTCAGTTCTGAGAGATAAGTATGTGTGAAAGCCGTCCTTCTCCTAGCTTGTGGGGAACACAGAGATTCTTTTCAGTTGCAAACACCACTCCATACATATATATGGGGAGTTACTAACACCAACTCGGTTTTACAGTGAAACCTGCAGGAAATTCAAACCGGCACTAGGAAACAGACTGAGAAACAAGAGTAAAAGTTTCTCCTGCAAACCATTCCATTTGTGCTAGATGAACGAACGTCTCTCCACATGCTGAATTTGAGAGATAAGTGTGTGTGAAAACTGTCCTTCACCTATCTTGTTGGAAACACAAAGATTCTTTTCAGGTGAAAACTACACTCCATACATATATATGTGCAGGTACTATCTCCAACTCGGTTTAACAGTGAAAACTGCAGGAACTTCAAACCAGCACCTGGAAACAGACTGAAAATCAAGAATAAAATTTTCTCCTGCAACCCGTTCATTTTGAGCTAGATGAACGAACGTCTCCCACATGCTCAGTTCTGAGATATATATGTGTTAAAGCCGTCTTCACATAGCTTGTTGGGAACACAAAGTTCCTTTCCAGGTGCAAACTCCACACCATTCATATATATGGGGAGGTTCAAGCTCCAACTCGGTTTTACAGTGAAAACTGCATGTAATTCAAAGCGGCACTAGGAAACAGACTGAGAATCCAGAGTAAAAGTTTCACCTGCAACCCGTTCCATTTTTGCTAGATTAACGAACGTCTCTCTCCACATGCTAATTTCTGAGAGATAAGTGTGTGTGAAAGCCGACCTTCACCTAGATTGTTGGGAACACAAAGATTCTTTTCAGGTGCAAACACCACTCCATAAATATATATGGGGAGGTACTAGCTCCAACACGGTTTTACAGTGCAAACTGCAGGAACTTCATACAATTAGTAGGAAACAAGGTAAGAAACTAGAGATAAAGTTTCTCCTGCAAATCGTACATTTTATGTTAGATGAATGAACGTGTCTCCACATGCTATGTTCTGAGAGATAAGTGTGGTGTGAAAGCCGTACTTCACTTAGCTTTTTTGGAACACAATGTTTCTTTCATTTGAAAACCCACTGCATACATATATATGGGGAGGTACTAGCTCCAAAATCGGCTTTACAGTGAATAATGCAGGAACAATCAAACCGACACTAGGAAACAGACTGAGAAACCAGAGAAAAAGTTTCTCCTGAATCTCGTTCAATTGTGCTTGATGAACGAACGTCTCACCACATTGACATTTCTGAGGGAAAATGTTTGTGAAAGCCGTCCTTTACCTAGCTTGTTGGGAACACAAACTTTCTTTTCATGTGCAAACCCACTCCATACTTATTAATGAGTAGGTACAAGCTCCAACACGGTTTTACAGTGAAAAGTGCAGGAACTTCAAACCGGCACTAGGAAAAATCTGTGATTCCAGGTAAAATTTCTCCTGCAAACCATTCCATTTGTGCTAGATGAACGAACGTCTCTTCACATGCTCATTTCTGAGAGATAAATATGTGTGAAAGCCTTCCGTCGCCTAGCTTGTTTGGAACACAGAGTATTCTTTTCAGTTGCAAACACCACTCGATACATATATATGGGGAGTTACTACACCAACTCGGTTTTACAGTGAAACCTGCAGGAACTTCAAACCGGCACTAGAAAACAGACTGAGAATCCAGAGTAAAAGTTTTTCTGCAACCCGTTCCCTTGTGCTAGATGAACGAAAGTCTTTCCACAGGCTCAGTTCTGAGGGATCTGTGTGTGTGAAAGCTTTACTTCACCTAGCTTTTTGGGAACACAAAGATTCTTTTCATGTGCAAACTCCACTCCATACATATATATGGGGAGGTACTACTCCAACTCGATTTTACAATGAAAACTGCAGGAACTTCTTACCGGCACGAGGAACCAGACTGAGAAACCAGAGTAAAAGTTTCTTCGCACCCTATCCCTTTGTACTAGATGAACGAACGTCTTTCCACATGCTCATTTCTGAAACATATGTGTTTTGTGAAAGCCGCACTTCACCTAGCTTGTTGGAAACACAAAGATTTTTTTCAGGTGCAAACGCTATTCCATATATATATGGGGAGGTACTAGCTACAACTCGGTTTTACAGTGAAAACTGCGGTAATTCAAACCGGCACTAGGAAACAGACTGAGAAACAAGAGTAAAATTTCTCCTGCAAACCATTCCATTTGTGCTAGATGAACGAACGTCACTCCACATGTTCAGTTCTGAGGGATCAGTGTGTGTGAAAGCTGTACTTCACCTAGCTTTTTGGGAACACAAACTTTCTTTTCAGGTGAAAATCCACTCCATATACATATATGGGGAGGTACTAGCTCCAACTCGATTTACATTGAAAACTGCAGGAAATTCTAACCGGCACGAGGAAACAGATGAGAAACCAGAGTAAAAGTTTCTTTCGGTAAATGTTCCTTTTGTACTAGATGAACGAACGTCGCTCCGCATGCTCATTTCTGAGAGATAAGTGTGTGTGAAAGCCGCCTTTCACGTAGCTTGTTGGGAACACAAAGATTCTTTCAGGTGCAAACCATATTCCATATATATATATGGGGAGGTACTAGCTCCAACTCGATTTTACAGTGAAAACTGCAGGTATTCAAAGCGGCAGTAGGAAACAGACTGAGAATCCAGAGTAAAAGTTTCTCTTGCAACCCGTTCCAATTGTGCTAGATGAACGAACATCGCTCCACATGCTCATTTCTGAGAGATAAGTGTGTGTGAAAGCCGCCCTTCAACTAGCTTGTTGGGAACACAAAGATTCTTTTCAGGTGCAAACTCCACTCCATAAATTATATGGTGAGGTACTAGCTCCAACACGGTTTTACAGTGAAAACTGCAGGAACTTCATACAGATTCTAGGAAACACGGCAAGAAACTAGAGATAAAGTTTCTCCTGCAAATCGTACCCTTTGTTTTAGATGAACGAACGTCTCTCCACATGCTAAGTTCTGAGAGATAAGTGTGTGTGAAAGCCGCCTTTCACCTAGCTTTTTGGGAACAAAATGTTTCTTTGCATTTGAAAACCCCACTCCATACATATATATGGGGAGGTACAAGCTCCAAATCTGTTTTACAGTGAATAATGCAGAAACATCAAACCGGCACTAGGAAACAGAATGAGAAACCAGAGAAAAAGTTTCTCCTGAATCTAGTTCCATTTTTTGCTTGATGAACGAACGTCTCTCCGCATGCTCAATTCTGAGAGGTATGTGTGTGTGAAAGCCGCCCTTCACCTAGCTTGTTGGGAACACAAAGATTCTTTTCAGGTGCAAAATCTATTCCATATATATATATATGGAGGTACTAGCTCCAACTCCGTTTTACAGTGAAAACTGCAGGTAATACAAAGCGGCACTAGGAAACAGACTGAGAATCCAGAGTAAAAGATTCAACTGCAACCCGTTCCATTTTTGCTAGATGAACGAACGTCTCTCCACATGCTCAGTTCTGAGAGATATATGTGTGTGAAAGCCGTGCGTCACCTAGATTGTTGGGAACACAAAGATTCTTATCAGGTGCAAATTCCACTCCATAAATATATATGGGGATGTACTAGCTTCAACACGGTTTTACAGTGAAAACTGCAGGAAATTCATACAGGTACTAGGAAACAGGGTAAGAAACTAGAGATAAGTTTCTCCTGCAAATCGTACCCTTTTTGTTAGATGAACGAAAGTCTCTCCACATGCTAAGTTCTGAGAGATAAGTGTGTGTGAAAGCCACACTTCACCTAGCTTTATGGGAACACAATGTTTCTTTTCAGTTGAAAACCTCACTCCATACATATATATGGGGTGGTACAAGCTCCAAATCTATTTTACAGTGAATAATGCAGGAACATCAAACCGGCACTAGGAAACAGAATGAGAAACCAGAGAAAAAGTTTCTCCTGGATCTCGTTCCATTTTTTGCTTGATGAACGAAATTCTCTCCACATGCTCAATTCTGAGAGGTATGTGTGTGTGAAAGCCGTCCTTTACCTAGCTTGTTGGGAACACAAACTTTCTTCTCAGGTGCAAACTCCACTCCATACTTATTTATGAGGAGGTACAAGCTCCAACACGGTTTTACAGTGAAAACTGCAGGAACTTCAAACCGGCACTAGGAAACAGACTGAGAAACCAGAGTAAAATTTTTCCTGCAAACCATTCCATTTGTGCTAGATGAACGAACGTCTCACCACATGCTCAGTTCTGAGAGATAAGTATGTGTGAAAGCCGTCCTTCTCCTAGCTTGTTGGGAACACAAAGTTTCTTTTCAGTTGCAAACACCACTCCATACATATATATGTGGAGTTATTGCACCAACTCGGTTTTACAGTGAAACCTGCAGGAAATTCAAACCGGCACTAGGAAACAGACTGAGAAACAAGAGTAAAAGCTTCTCATGCAAACCATTCCGTTTGTGCTAGATGAACGAACGTCTCTCCACATGCTCAATTTTGAGAGATAAGTCTGTGTGAAAAACCGTCCTTCACCTATCTTGTTGGAAACACAAAGATTCTTTTCAGGTGCAAACTACACTCCATACATATATATGTGCAGGTACTATCTCCAACTCGGTTTAACAGTGAAAACTGCAGGAACTTCAAACCGGCACCTGGAAAAAGACTGAAAAACAAAAATAAAATTTTCTCCAGCAACCCGTTCATTTTGAGCTAGATGAACGAAAGTCTACCACATGCTCAGTTCTGAGAGATATGTGTGTGTTAAAGCCGTCCTTCACATTGCTTGTTGGGAACACAAAGTTCCTTTCCAGGTGCAAACTCCACACCATTCATATATATGGGGAGGTACTAGCTCCAACTCGGTTTTACAGTGAAAACTGCAGGTACTTCAAACCGGCACTAGGAAAAAGACTGAGAAACCAGAGTAAAAGTTTCCTGCAACCCGTTCCCTTTGTGCTAGATGAACGAACGTCTCTCCACAAGCTCAGATCTGAGGGATCAGTGTGTGTGAAAGCCATACTTCACCTAGCTTTTTGGGAACACAAAGATTCTTTTCATGTGCAAACTCCTCTCCATACATATATATGGGGAGGTACTAGCTCCAACTCGGTTTTACTTTGAAAACTGCAGGAACTTCTATCCGGCACGAGGAACCAGACTGAGAAACCAGAGTAAAAGTTTCTTCGGCAACCCTTTCCCTTTGTACTAGATGAACGAACGTCTCTCCACATGCTCATTTCTGAAAGATAAGTGTGAGTGAAAGCCGCCCTTCACCTAGCTTGTTGGGAACACAAAGATTCTTTTCAGGTGCAAATGCTATTCCATGTATATATATGGGGTGGTACTAGCTCCAACTCGGTTTTACAGTGAAAACTGCAGGTAATTCAAAGCGGCACTAGGAAACACACTGACAATCCAGAGGAAAAGTTTCTCCTGCATACCGTTCCATTTTTGCTAGATTAACGAATTTCTCTCCACATGCTAAGTTCAGAGAGATAAGTGTGTGTGAAAGCCGCCCTTCACCTAGATTGTTGGGAACACAAAGATTCTTTTCAGGTGCAAACTACACTCCATAAATATATATGGGAAAGTACTAGCTCCAACACGGTTTTACAGTGAAAACTGCAGGAACTTCATACAGGTACTAGGAAACAAGTTAAGAAACTAGAGATAAAGTTTCTCCTGCAAATCGTACCATTTGTGTTAGATGAACGAACGTCTCTCCACATGCTAAGTTCTGAGAGAAAATTGTGTGTGAAAGCCGCCCTTCACCTAGCTTTTTGGGAACACAATATTTCTTTTCAGTTGAATACCCCACTGCTTACATATATATGGGGAGGTACTAGCTCCATCTCAGCTTTACAGTGAATAATGCAGGAACATCAAACCGACACTAGGAAACAGACTGAGAAACCAGAGAAAAAGTTTCTCCTGAATCTCGTTCCATTTGTGCTTGATGAACGAACGTCTCTCCACATGGACATTTCTGAGTGGTAAATGTGTGTGAAAGCCGTCCTTTACATATCTTGTTGGGAACACAAACTTTCTTTTCAGGTGCAAACCCCACTACAAATTTATTTATGAGTAGGTACAAGCTCCAACACGGTTTTACAGTGAAAACTGCAGGAACTTCAAACCAGCACTAGGAAACAGTCTGAGAAACCAGAGTAAAATTTCTCCTGCAAACTATTCCATTTGTGCTATATGAACGAACGTCTCACCACATTCTCAGTTCTGAGAGATAAGTATGTGTGAAAGCCGTCCTTCTCCTAGCTTGTGGGGAACACAGAGATTCTTTTCAGTTGCAAACACCACTCCATACATATATATGGGGAGTTACTAACACCAACTCGGTTTTACAGTGAAACCTGCAGGAAATTCAAACCGGCACTAGGAAACAGACTGAGAAACAAGAGTAAAAGTTTCTCCTGCAAACCATTCCATTTGTGCTAGATGAACGAACGTCTCTCCACATGCTGAATTTGAGAGATAAGTGTGTGTGAAAACAGTCCTTCACCTATCTTGTTGGAAACACAAAGATTCTTTTCAGGTGAAAACTACACTCCATACATATATATGTGCAGGTACTATCTCCAACTCGGTTTAACAGTGAAAACTGCAGGAACTTCAAACCAGCACCTGGAAACAGACTGAAAATCAAGAATAAAATTTTCTCCTGCAACCCGTTCATTTTGAGCTAGATGAACGAACGTCTCCCACATGCTCAGTTCTGAGATATATATGTGTGTTAAAGCCGTACTTCACATAGCTTGTTGGGAACACAAAGTTCCTTTCCAGGTGCAAACTCCACACCATTCATATATATGGGGAGGTACAAGCTCGAACTCGGTTTTACAGTGAAAACTGCATGTAATTCAAAGCGGCACTAGGAAACAGACTGAGAATCAAGAGTAAAAGTTTCACCTGCAACCCGTTCCATTTTTGCTAGATTAACGAACGTCTCTCCACATGCTAATTTCTGAGAGATAAGTGTGTGTGAAAGCCGACCTTCACCTAGATTGTTGGGAACACAAAGATTCTTTTCAGGTGCAAACACCACTCCATAAATATATATGGGGAGGTACTAGCTCCAACACGGTTTTACAGTGCAAACTGCAGGAACTTCATACAGGTAGTAGGAAACAAGGTAAGAAACTAGAGATAAAGTTTCTCCTGCAAATCGTACCATTTTATGTTAGATGAATGAACGTGTCTCCACATGCTATGTTCTGAGAGATAAGTGTGTGTGAAAGCCGTACTTCACTTAGCTTTTTTGGAACACAATGTTTCTTTTCATTTGAAAACCCCACTGCATACATATATATGGGGAGGTACTAGCTCCAAATCGGCTTTACAGTGAATAATGCAGGAACATCAAACCGACACTAGGAAACAGACTGAGAAACCAGAGAAAAAGTTTCTCCTGAATCTCGTTCAATTTGTGCTTGATGAACGAACGTCTCACCACATTGACATTTCTGAGAGGAAAATGTTTGTGAAAGCCGTCCTTTACCTAGCTTGTTGGGAACACAAACTTTCTTTTCATGTGCAAACCCCACTCCATACTTATTAATGAGTAGGTACAAGCTCCAACACGGTTTTACAGTGAAAAGTGCAGGAACTTCAAACCGGCACTAGGAAAAATCTGTGATTCCAGGGTAAAATTTCTCCTGCAAACCATTCCATTTGTGCTAGATGAACGAACGTCTCTTCACATGCTCATTTCTGAGAGATAAGTATGTGTGAAAGCCTTCCGTCGCCTATCTTGTTTGGAACACAGAGTTTCTTTTCAGTTGCAAACACCACTCGATACATATATATGGGGAGTTACTACACCAACTCGGTTTTACAGTGAAACCTGCAGGAACTTCAAACCGGCACTAGAAAACAGACTGAGAATCCAGAGTAAAGTTTTTCTGCAACCCGTTCCCTTTGTGCTAGATGAACGAAAGTCTTTCCACATGCTCAGTTATGAGGGATCTGTGTGTGTGAAAGCTTTACTTCACCTAGCTTTTTGGGAAAACAAACTTTCTTTTCAGTTGAAAACTCCACTCCATACATATATATGGGGAAGTACTAGCTCCAACTCGATTTTACATTGAAAACTGCAGGAACTTCTAACCGGCACGAGGAAACAGACTGAGAAACCAGTGTAAAAGTTTCTTCGGCAAACCATTCCCTTTGTACTAGATGAACGAAAGTCGCACCACATGCTCATTTCTGAGAGATAATTTTGTGTGAAAGCCGCCCTTCACCTAGCTTGTTGGGAACACAAAGATTCAATTCAGGTGCAAAACCTATTCCATACATATATATTGGGAGGTACTGTTTCCAACTCGTTTTTACAGTGAATACTGCAGGTAATACAAAGCGGCACTAGGAAACAGACTGAGAATCCAGAGTAAAATTTCTCTTGCAATCCGTTCCATTTGTGCTAGATGAACGAAAGTCTCTCCACATGCTCAGTTCTGAGAGATATGTGTGTGTGAAAGCCGTGCTTCACCTAGATTGTTGGGAACACAAAGATTCTTTTCAGGTGCAAACTCCACTCCATAAATATATATGGGGAAGTACTAGCTCCAACACGATTTTACAGTGAAAACTGCAGGAACTTCATACAGGTTCTAGGAAACAGGGCAAGAAACTAGAGATAAAGTTTCTCCTGCAAATCGTACCATTTGTGTTAGATGAACGAACGTCTCTCAACATGCTAAGTTCTGAGAGATAAGTTTGTGTGAAAGACGCCCTTCTCCTAGCTTTTTGTGAACACAATGTTTCTTTTCAGTTGAAAACACCACTCCAGTACATATATATGGGGTGGTACAAGCTCCAAATCTGTTTTACAGTGAATAATGCAGGAACATCAAACCGGCACTAGGAAACAGACTGAGAAACAAGAGCAAAAGTTTCTCCTGGATCTCGTTCCATTTTTTGCTTGATGAACGAACGTCTCTCCACATGCTCAATTCTGAGAGGTATTTGTGTGTGAAAGCCGTCCTTTACCTAGCTTGTTGGGAACACAAATTTTCTTTTCAGGTGCAAACTCCACTCCATACTAATTTATGAGGAGGTACAAGATCCAACACGGTTTTACAGTGAAAACTGCAGGAACTTCAAACCGGCACTAGGAAACAGACTGAGAAACCAGAGTAAAATTTCTCCTGCTAACCATTCCATTTGTGCTAGATGAACGAACGTCTCACCACATGCTCAGTTCTGAGAGATATGTATGTGTGAAAGCCATCCTTCTCCTAGCTTGTGGGGAACACAGAGTTTCTTTTCAGTTGCAAACACCACTCCATACATATATATGGGGAGTTACTAACACCAACTCGGTTTTACAGTGAAACCTGCAGGAAATTCAAACTGGAACTAGGAAACAGACTGAGAAACAGGAGTAAAAGTTTCTCCTGCAAACCATTCCATTTGTGCTAGATGAACGAACGTCTCTCCACACGCTCAATTTGAGAGATAAGTGTGTGTGAAAACCGTCCTTCACCTATCTTGTTGGAAAAACAAAGATTCTTTTCAGGTGAAAACTACACTCCATACATATATATGTGCAGGTACTATCTCCAACTCGGTTTAACAGTGAAAACTGCAGGAACTTCAAACCGGCACCTGGAAACACACTGAAAATCAAGAATAAAATTTTCTCCTGCAACCCTTTCATTTTGAGCTAGATGAACGAACGTCTCCCACATGCTCAGTTCTGAGATATATATGTGTGTTAAAGCCGTCCTTCACATAGCTTGTTGGGAACACAAAGTTCCTTTCCAGGTGCAAACTCCACACCATTCATATATATGGGGAGGTACTAGCTCCAACTCGGTTTTACAGTGAAAACTGCAGGAACATCAAACCGGCACTAGGAAACAGACTGAGAAACCAGAGTAAAAGTTTCTTCGGCAACCCTATCCCTTTGTACTAGATGAACGAACGTCTTTCCACATGCTCATTTCTGAATCATATGTGTTTGTGAAAGCTGCACTTCACCTAGCTTGTTGGAAACACAAAGATTTTTTTCAGGTGCAAATGCTATTCCATATATATATATGGGGAGGTACTAGCTACAACTCGGTTTTACAGTGAAAACTGCAGGTAATTCAAACCGGCACTAGGAAACAGTCTGAGAAACAAGAGTAAAATTTCTCCTGCAAACCATTCCATTTGTGCTAGATGAACGAAGGTCACTCCACATGCTCAGTTCTGAGGGATCAGTGTGTGTGAAAGCTGTACTTCACCTAGCTTTTTGGGAACACAAACTTTCTTTTCAGGTGAAAACTCCACTCCATATACAAATATGGGGAGGTACTAGCTCCAACTCGATTTACATTGAAAACTGCAGGAAATTCTAACCGGCACGAGGAAACAGAATGAGAAACCAGAGTAAAAGTTTCTTCGGTAAAATGTTCCTTTTGTACTAGATGAACGAACGTCGCTCCGCATGCTCATTTCTGAGAGATAAGTGTGTGTGAAAGCCGCCTTTCACGTAGCTTGTTGGGAACACAATGATTCTTTTCAGGTGAAAAACATATTCCATATATATATATGGGGAGCTACTAGCACCAACTCGGTTTTATAGTGAAAACTGCAGGTAATTCAAAGCGGCAGTAGGAAACAGACTGAGAATCCAGAGTAAAAGTTTCTCTTGCAACCCGTTCCAATTGTGCTAGATGAACGAACGTCGCTCCACATGCTCATTTCTGAGAGATAAGTGTGTGTGAAAGCCGCCCTTCAACTAGCTTGTTGGGAACACAAAGATTCTTTTCAGGTGCAAACTCCACTCCATAAATTTATCTGGTGAGGTACTAGCTCCAACACGGTTTTACAGTGAAAACTGCAGGAACTTCATACAGGTTCTAGGAAACATGGCAAGAAACTAGACATAAAGTTTCTCCTGCAAATCGTACCCTTTGTTTTAGATGAACGAACGTCTCTCCACATGCTAAGTTCTGAGAGATAAGTGTGTGTGAAAGCCGCCCTTCACCTAACTTTTTGTGAACAAAATATTTCTTTGCATTTGAAAACCCCACTCCATACATATATATGGGGTGGTACAAGCTCCAAATCTGTTTTACAGTGAATAATGCAGGAACATCAAACCGGCACTAGGAAACAGACTGAGAAACCAGAGAAAAAGTTTCTCCTGAATCTAGTTCCATTTTTTGCTTGATGAACGAACGTCTCTCCGCATGCTCAATTCTGAGAGGAATGTGTGTGTGAAAGCCGCCCTTCACCTAGCTTGTTGGGAACACAAAGATTCTTTTCAGGTGCAAAATCTATTCCATATATATATATAGGGAGGTACTAGCTCCAACTCCGTTTTACAGTGAAAACTGCAGGTAATACAAAGCGGCACTAGGAAACAGACTGAGAATCCAGAGTAAAAGTTTCACCTGCAACCCGTTCCATTTTTGCTAGATGAACGAACGTCTCTCCACATGCTCAGTTCTGAGAGATATGTGTGTGTGAAAGCCGTGCGTCACCTAGATTGTTGGGAACACAAAGATTCTTATCAGGTGCAAACTTCACTCCATAAATATATATGGGGATGTTCTAGCTTCAACTCGGATTTACAGTGAAAACTGCAGGAACTTCATACAGGTACTAGGAAACAGGGTAAGAAACTAGAGATAAAGTTTCTCCTGCAAATCGTACCCTTTGGGTTAGATGAACGAACGTCTCTCCACATGCTCAGTTCTGGGAGATAAGTGTGGGTGAAAGCCATCCTTCACCTAGCTTTTTGTGAACACAAAGTTTTTTTCAGGTGCAAACTCCACTCCATACATATATATGGGGAGGTACTAGCTCAAATTAGGTTTTATAGTAAAAACTGCAGGAACTTCAAACCGGCAGTAGAAAACAGACTGAGAAACAAGAGTAAAAGTTTCTCCTGCAAACCATTCCATTTGTGCTAGATGAACGAACGTCTCTCCACACGCTCTATTTCAGAGATAAGTGTGTGTGAAAACCGTCCTTCACCTATCTTGTTGGAAAAACAAAGATTCTTTTCAGGTGAAAACTACACTCCATACATATATATGTGCAGGTTCTATCTCCAACTCGGTTTAACAGTGAAAACTGCAGGAACTTCAACCGGCACCTGGAAACACACTGAAAATCAAGAATAAAATTTTCTCCTGCAACCCTTTCATTTTGACATAGATGAACGAACGTCTCCCACATGCTCAGTTCTGAGATATATATGTGTGTTAAAGCCGTCCTTCACATAGCTTGTTGGGAACACAAAGTTCCTTTCCAGGTGCAAACTCCACACCATTCATATATATGGGGAGGTACTAGCTCCAACTCGGTTTTACAGTGAAAACTGCAGGAACATCAAACCGGCACTAGGAAACAGACTGAGAAACCAGAGTAAAAGTTTCTTCGGCAACCCTATCCCTTTGTACTAGATGAACGAACGTCTTTCCACATGCTCATTTCTGAATCATATGTGTTTGTGAAAGCTGCACTTCACCTAGCTTGTTGGAAACACAAAGATTTTTTTCAGGTGCAAATGCTATTCCATATATATATATGGGGAGGTACTAGCTACAACTCGGTTTTACAGTGAAAACTGCAGGTAATTCAAACCGGCACTAGGAAACAGACTGAGAAACAAGAGTAAAATTTCTCCTGCAAACCATTCCATTTGTGCTAGATGAACGAAGGTCACTCCACATGCTCAGTTCTGAGGGATCAGTGTGTGTGAAAGCTGTACTTCACCTAGCTTTTTGGGAACACAAACTTTCTTTTCAGGTGAAAACTCCACTCCATATACAAATATGGGGAGGTACTAGCTCCAACTCGATTTACATTGAAAACTGCAGGAAATTCTAACCGGCACGAGGAAACAGAATGAGAAACCAGAGTAAAAGTTTCTTCGGTAAAATGTTCCTTTTGTACTAGATGAACGAACGTCGCTCCGCATGCTCATTTCTGAGTGATAAGTGTGTGTTAAAGCCGCACTTAACCTAGCTTGTTGGGAACACAAAGATTCTTTTCAGGTGCAAACTCCACTACATATATATATATGGGGTGGTACTAGCTCCAACACGGTTTTACAGTGAAAACTGCAGGAACATCATACAGGTTCTAGGAAACACGGCAAGAAACTGGAGATAAAGTTTCTCCTGCAAATCGTACCCTTTGTTTTAGATGAACGAACGTCTCTCCACATGCTAAGTTCTGAGAGATAAGTGTGTGTGAAAGCCGCCTTTCACCTAGCTTTTTGGGAACAAAATGTTTCTTTGCATTTGAAAACCCCACTCCATACATATATATGGGGAGGTACAAGCTCCAAATCTGTTTTACAGTGAATAATGCAGAAACATCAAACCGGCACTAGGAAACAGAATGAGAAACCAGAGAAAAAGTTTCTCCTGAATCTAGTTCCATTTTTTGCTTGATGAACGAACGTCTCTCCGCATGCTCAATTCTGAGAGGTATGTGTGTGTGAAAGCCGCCCTTCACCTAGCTTGTTGGGAACACAAAGATTCTTTTCAGGTGCAAAATCTACTCCATATATATATATAGGGAGGTACTAGCTCCAACTCCGTTTTACAGTGAAAACTGCAGGTAATACAAAGCGGCACTAGGAAACAGACTGAGAATCCAGAGTAAAAGATTCAACTGCAACCCGTTCCATTTTTGCTAGATGAACGAACGTCTCTCCACATGCTCAGTTCTGAGAGATATGTGTGTGTGAAAGCCGCCCTTCACCTAGATTGTTGGGAACACAAAGATTCTTATCAGGTGCAAACTCCACTCCATAAATATATATGGGGATGTACTAGCTTCAACACGGTTTTACAGTGAAAACTGCAGGAAATTCATACAGGTACTAGGAAACAGGGTAAGAAACTAGAGATAAAGTTTCTCCTGCAAATCGTACCCTTTTTGTTAGATGAACGAAAGTCTCTCCACATGCTAAGTTCTGAGAGATAAGTGTGTGTGAAAGCCACACTTCACCTAGCTTTATGGGAACACAATGTTTCTTTTCAGTTGAAAACCTCACTCCATACATATATATGGGGTGGTACAAGCTCCAAATCTATTTTACAGTGAATAATGCAGGAACATCAAACCGGCACTAGGAAACAGAATGAGAAACCAGAGAAAAAGTTTCTCCTGGATCTCGTTCCATTTTTTGCTTGATGAACGAAATTCTCTCCACATGCTCAATTCTGAGAGGTATGTGTGTGTGAAAGCCGTCCTTTACCTAGCTTGTTGGGAACACAAACTTTCTTCTCAGGTGCAAACTCCACTCCATACTTATTTATGAGGAGGTACAAGCTCCAACACGGTTTTACAGTGAAAACTGCAGGAACTTCAAACCGGCACTAGGAAACAGACTGAGAAACCAGAGTAAAATTTTTCCTGCAAACCATTCCATTTGTGCTAGATGAACGAACGTCTCACCACATGCTCAGTTCTGAGAGATAAGTATGTGTGAAAGCCGTCCTTCTCCTAGCTTGTTGGGAACACAAAGTTTCTTTTCATTTGCAAACACCACTCCATACATATATATGTGGAGTTATTGCACCAACTCGGTTTTACAGTGAAACCTGCAGGAAATTCAAACCGACACTAGGAAACAGACTGAGAAACAAGAGTAAAGGCTTCTCATGCAAACCATTCCATTTGTGCTAGATGAACGAACGTCTCTCCACATGCTCAATTTTGAGAGATAAGTCTGTGTGAAAACCGTCCTTCACCTATCTTGTTGGAAACACAAAGATTCTTTTCAGGTGCAAACTACACTCCATACATATATAATGTGCAGGTACTATCTCCAACTCGGTTTAACAGTGAAAAGTGCAGGAACTTCAAACCGGCACCTGGAAAAAGACTGAAAAACAAAAATAAATTTTCTCCAGCAACCCGTTCATTTTGAGCTAGATGAACGAAAGTCTACCACATGCTCAGTTCTGAGAGATATGTGTGTGTTAAAGCCGTCCTTCACATTGCTTGTTGGGAACACAAGTTCCTTTCCAGGTGCAAACTCCACACCATTCATATATATGGGGAGTACTAGCTCCAACCTCGGTTTTACAGTGAATACTGCAGGTACTTCAAACCGCACTAGGAAAAAGACTGAGAAACCAGAGTAAAAGTTTTCCTGCAAACCGTTCCCTTTGTGCAGATGAACGAACGTCTCTCCACAAGCTCAGTTCTGAGGGATCAGTGTGTGGTGAAAGCCGACTTCACCTAGATTGTGGGAACACAAAGATTCTTTTCAGGTGCAAATGCTATTCCATGTATATATATGGGGTGGTACTAGCTCCAACTCGGTTTTACAGTGAAAACTGCAGGTAATTCAAAGCGGCACTAGGAAACACACTGACAATCCAGAGGAAAAGTTTCTCCTGCATACCGTTCCATTTTTGCTAGATTAACGAATTTCTCTCCACATGCTAAGTTCAGAGAGATAAGTGTGTGTGAAAGCCGCCCTTCACCTAGATTGTTGGGAACACAAAGATTCTTTTCAGGTGCAAACTACACTCCATAAATATATATGGGAAAGTACTAGCTCCAACACGGTTTTACAGTGAAACTGCAGGAACTTCATACAGGTACTAGGAAACAAGTTAAGAAACTAGAGATAAAGTTTCTCCTGCAAATCGTACCATTTGTGTTAGATGAACGAACGTCTCTCCACATGCTAAGTTCTGAGAGAAAATTGTGTGTGAAAGCCGCCCTTCACCTAGCTTTTTGGGAACACAATATTTCTTTTCAGTTGAATACCCCACTGCTTACATATATATGGGGAGGTACTAGCTCCATCTCAGCTTTACAGTGAATAATGCAGGAACATCAATCCGACACTAGGAAACAGACTGAGAAACCAGAGAAAAGTTTCTCCTGAATCTCGTTCCATTTGTGCTTGATGAACGAACGTCTCTCCACATGGACATTTCTGAGTGGTAAATGTGTGTGAAAGCCGTCCTTTACATATCTTGTTGGGAACACAAACTTTCTTTTCAGGTGCAAACCCCACTACAAATTTATTTATGAGTAGGTACAAGCTCCAACACGGTTTTACAGTGAAAACTGCAGGAACTTCAAACCAGCACTAGGAAACAGTCTGAGAAACCAGAGTAAAATTTCTCCTGCAAACTATTCCATTTGTGCTATATGAACGAACGTCTCACCACATTCTCAGTTCTGAGAGATAAGTATGTGTGAAAGCCGTCCTTCTCCTAGCTTGTGGGGAACACAGAGATTCTTTTCAGTTGCAAACACCACTCCATACATATATATGGGGAGTTACTAACACCAACTCGGTTTTACAGTGAAACCTGCAGGAAATTCAAACCGGCACTAGGAAACAGACTGAGAAACAAGAGTAAAAGTTTCTCCTGCAAACCATTCCATTTGTGCTAGATGAACGAACGTCTCTCCACATGCTGAATTTGAGAGATAAGTGTGTGTGAAAACAGTCCTTCACCTATCTTGTTGGAAACACAAAGATTCTTTTCAGGTGAAAACTACACTCCATACATATATATGTGCAGGTACTATCTCCAACTCGGTTTAAACAGTGAAAACTGCAGGAACTTCAAACAGCACCTGGAAACAGACTGAAAATCAAGAATAAAATTTTCTCCTGCAACCCGTTCATTTTGAGCTAGATGAACGAACGTCTCCCACATGCTCAGTTCTGAGATATATATGTGTGTTAAAGCCGTACTTCACATAGCTTGTTGGGAACACAAAGTTCCTTTCCAGGTGCAAAACTCCACACCATTCATATATATGGGGAGGTACAAGCTCGAACTCGGTTTTACAGTGAAAACTGCATGTAATTCAAAGCGGCACTAGGAAACAGACTGAGAATCCAGAGTAAAAGTTTCACCTGCAACCCGTTCCATTTTGCTAGATTAACGAACGTCTCTCCACATGCTAATTTCTGAGAGATAAGTGTGTGTGAAAGCCGACCTTCACCTAGATTGTTGGGAACACAAAGATTCTTTTCAGGTGCAAACACCACTCCATAAATATATATGGGGAGGTACTAGCTCCAACACGGTTTTACAGTGCAAACTGCAGGAACTTCATACAATTAGTAGGAAACAAGGTAAGAAACTAGAGATAAAGTTTCTCCTGCAAATCGTACCATTTTATGTTAGATGAATGAACGTGTCTCCACATGCTATGTTCTGAGAGATAAGTGTGTGTGAAAGCCGTACTTCACTTAGCTTTTTTGGAACACAATGTTTCTTTTCATTTGAAAACCCCACTGCATACATATATATGGGGAGGTACTAGCTCCAAATCGGCTTTACAGTGAATAATGCAGGAACATCAAACCGACACTAGGAAACAGACTGAGAAACCAGAGAAAAAGTTTCTCCTGAATCTCGTTCAATTTGTGCTTGATGAACGAACGTCTCACCACATTGACATTTCTGAGAGGAAAATGTTTGTGAAAGCCGTCCTTTACCTAGCTTGTTGGGAACACAAACTTTCTTTTCATGTGCAAACCCCACTCCATACTTATTAATGAGTAGGTACAAGCTCCAACACGGTTTTACAGTGAAAAGTGCAGGAACTTCAAACCGGCACTAGGAAAAAATCTGTGATTCCAGGGTAAAATTTCTCCTGCAAACCATTCCATTTGTGCTAGATGAACGAACGTCTCTTCACATGCTCATTTCTGAGAGATAAGTATGTGTGAAAGCCTTCCGTCGCCTAGCTTGTTTGGAACACAGAGTTTCTTTTCAGTTGCAAACACCACTCGATACATATATATGGGGAGTTACTACACCAACTCGGTTTTACAGTGAAACCTGCAGGAACTTCAAACCGGCACTAGAAAACAGACTGAGAATCCAGAGTAAAAGTTTTTCTGCAACCCGTTCCCTTTGTGCTAGATGAACGAAAGTCTTTCCACAGGCTCAGTTCTGAGGGATCTGTGTGTGTGAAAGCTTTACTTCACCTAGCTTTTTGGGAACACAAAGATTCTTTTCATGTGCAAACTCCACTCCATACATATATATGGGGAGGTACTAACTCCAACTCGATTTTACAATGAAAACTGCAGGAACTTCTTACCGGCACGAGGAACCAGACTGAGAAACCAGAGTAAAAGTTTCTTCGGCAACCCTATCCCTTTGTACTAGATGAACGAACGTCTTTCCACATGCTCATTTCTGAAACATATGTGTTTGTGAAAGCCGCACTTCACCTAGCTTGTTGGAAACACAAAGATTTTTTTCAGGTGCAAACGCTATTCCATATATATATATGGGGAGGTACTAGCTACAACTCGGTTTTACAGTGAAAACTGCAGGTAATTCAAACCGGCACTAGGAAACAGACTGAGAAACAAGAGTAAAATTTCTCCTGCAAACCATTCCATTTGTGCTAGATGAACGAACGTCACTCCACATGTTCAGTTCTGAGGGATCAGTGTGTGTGAAAGCTGTACTTCACCTAGCTTTTTGGGAACACAAACTTTCTTTTCAGGTGAAAAATCCACTCCATATACATATATGGGGAGGTACTAGCTCCAACTCGATTTACATTGAAAACTGCAGGAAATTCTAACCGGCACGAGGAAACAGAATGAGAAACCAGAGTAAAAGTTTCTTCGGTAAAATGTTCCTTTTGTACTAGATGAACGAACGTCGCTCCGCATGCTCATTTCTGAGAGATAAGTGTGTGTGAAAGCCGCCTTTCACGTAGCTTGTTGGGAACACAAAGATTCTTTTCAGGTGCAAACCATATTCCATATATATATATGGGGATGTACTAGCTCCAACTCGATTTTACAGTGAAAACTGCAGGTAATTCAAAGCGGCAGTAGGAAACAGACTGAGAATCCAGAGTAAAAGTTTCTCTTGCAACCCGTTCCAATTGTGCTAGATGAACGAACATCGCTCCACATGCTCATTTCTGAGAGATAAGTGTGTGTGAAAGCCGCCCTTCAACTAGCTTGTTGGGAACACAAAGATTCTTTTCAGGTGCAAACTCCACTCCATAAATTTATATGGTGAGGTACTAGCTCCAACACGGTTTTACAGTGAAAACTGCAGGAACTTCATACAGATTCTAGGAAACACGGCAAGAAACTAGAGATAAAGTTTCTCCTGCAAATCGTACCCTTTGTTTTAGATGAACGAACGTCTCTCCACATGCTAAGTTCTGAGAGATAAGTGTGTGTGAAAGCCGCCTTTCACCTAGCTTTTTGGGAACAAAATGTTTCTTTGCATTTGAAAACCCCACTCCATACATATATATGGGGAGGTACAAGCTCCAAATCTGTTTTACAGTGAATAATGCAGAAACATCAAACCGGCACTAGGAAACAGAATGAGAAACCAGAGAAAAAGTTTCTCCTGAATCTAGTTCCATTTTTTGCTTGATGAACGAACGTCTCTCCGCATGCTCAATTCTGAGAGGTATGTGTGTGTGAAAGCCGCCCTTCACCTAGCTTGTTGGGAACACAAAGATTCTTTTCAGGTGCAAAATCTATTCCATATATATATATAGGGAGGGTACTAGCTCCAACTCCGTTTTACAGTGAAAACTGCAGGTAATACAAAGCGGCACTAGGAAACAGACTGAGAATCCAGAGTAAAAGATTCAACTGCAACCCGTTCCATTTTTGCTAGATGAACGAACGTCTCTCCACATGCTCAGTTCTGAGAGATATGTGTGTGTGAAAGCCGCCTTCACCTAGATTGTTGGGAACACAAAGATTCTTATCAGGTGCAAACTCCACTCCATAAATATATATGGGGATGTACTAGCTTCAACACGGTTTTACAGTGAAAACTGCAGGAAATTCATACAGGTACTAGGAAACAGGGTAAGAAACTAGAGATAAAGTTTCTCCTGCAAATCGTACCCTTTTTGTTAGATGAACGAAAGTCTCTCCACATGCTAAGTTCTGAGAGATAAGTGTGTGTGAAAGCCACACTTCACCTAGCTTTATGGGAACACAATGTTTCTTTTCAGTTGAAAACCTCACTCCATACATATATATGGGGTGGTACAAGCTCCAAATCTATTTTACAGTGAATAATGCAGGAACATCAAACCGGCACTAGGAAACAGAATGAGAAACCAGAGAAAAAGTTTCTCCTGGATCTCGTTCCATTTTTTGCTTGATGAACGAAATTCTCTCCACATGCTCAATTCTGAGAGGTATGTGTGTGTGAAAGCCGTCCTTTACCTAGCTTGTTGGGAACACAAACTTTCTTCTCAGGTGCAAACTCCACTCCATACTTATTTATGAGGAGGTACAAGCTCCAACACGGTTTTACAGTGAAAACTGCAGGAACTTCAAACCGGCACTAGGAAACAGACTGAGAAACCAGAGTAAAATTTTTCCTGCAAACCATTCCATTTGTGCTAGATGAACGAACGTCTCACCACATGCTCAGTTCTGAGAGATAAGTATGTGTGAAAGCCGTCCTTCTCCTAGCTTGTTGGGAACACAAAGTTTCTTTTCAGTTGCAAACACCACTCCATACATATATATGTGGAGTTATTGCACCAACTCGGTTTTACAGTGAAACCTGCAGGAAATTCAAACCGACACTAGGAAACAGACTGAGAAACAAGAGTAAAAGCTTCTCATGCAAACCATTCCGTTTGTGCTAGATGAACGAACGTCTCTCCACATGCTCAATTTTGAGAGATAAGTCTGTGTGAAAACCGTCCTTCACCTATCTTGTTGGAAACACAAAGATTCTTTTCAGGTGCAAACTACACTCCATACATATATATGTGCAGGTACTATCTCCAACTCGGTTTAACAGTGAAAACTGCAGGAACTTCAAACCGGCACCTGGAAAAAGACTGAAAAACAAAAATAAAATTTTCTCCAGCAACCCGTTCATTTTGAGCTAGATGAACGAAAGTCTACCACATGCTCAGTTCTGAGAGATATGTGTGTGTTAAAGCCGTCCTTCACATTGCTTGTTGGGAACACAAAGTTCCTTTCCAGGTGCAAACTCCACACCATTCATATATATGGGGAGGTACTAGCTCCAACTCGGTTTTACAGTGAAAACTGCAGGTACTTCAAACCGGCACTAGGAAAAAGACTGAGAAACCAGAGTAAAAGTTTTCCTGCAACCCGTTCCCTTTGTGCTAGATGAACGAACGTCTCTCCACAAGCTCAGTTCTGAGGGATCAGTGTGTGTGAAAGCCGTACTTCACCTAGCTTTTTGGGAACACAAGATTCTTTTCATGTGCAAACTCCTCTCCATACATATATATGGGGAGGTACTAGCTCCAACTCGATTTTACTTTGAAAACTGCAGGAACTTCTATCCGGCACGATGAACCAGACTGAGAAACCAGAGTAAAAGTTTCTTCGGCAACCCTTTCCCTTTGTACTAGATGAACGAACGTCTCTCCACATGCTCATTTCTGAAAGATAAGTGTGAGTGAAAGCCGCCCTTCACCTAGCTTGTTGGGAACACAAAGATTCTTTTCAGGTGCAAATGCTATTCCATGTATATATATGGGGTGGTACTAGCTCCAACTCGGTTTTACAGTGAAAACTGCAGGTAATTCAAAGCGGCACTAGGAAACACACTGACAATCCAGAGGAAAAGTTTCTCCTGCATACCGTTCCATTTTTGCTAGATTAACGAATTTCTCTCCACATGCTAAGTTCAGAGAGATAAGTGTGTGTGAAAGCCGCCCTTCACCTAGATTGTTGGGAACACAAAGATTCTTTTCAGGTGCAAACTACACTCCATAAATATATATGGGAAAGTACTAGCTCCAACCGGTTTTACAGTGAAAACTGCAGGAACTTCATACAGGTACTAGGAAACAAGTTAAGAAACTAGAGATAAAGTTTCTCCTGCAAATCGTACCATTTGTGTTAGATGAACGAACGTCTCTCCACATGCTAAGTTCTGAGAGAAAATTGTGTGTGAAAGCCGCCCTTCACCTAGCTTTTTGGGAACACAATATTCTTTTCAGTTGAATACCCCACTGCTTACATATATATGGGGAAGGTACTAGCTCCATCTCAGCTTTACAGTGAATAATGCAGGAACATCAAACCGACACTAGGAAACAGACTGAGAAACCAGAGAAAAAGTTTCTCCTGAATCTCGTTCCATTTGTGCTTGATGAACGAACGTCTCTCCACATGGACATTTCTGAGTGGTAAATGTGTGTGAAAGCCGTCCTTTACATATCTTGTTGGGAACACAAACTTTCTTTTCAGGTGCAAACCCCACTACAAATTTATTTATGAGTAGGTACAAGCTCCAACACGGTTTTACAGTGTAAACTGCAGGAACTTCAAACCAGGCACTAGGAAACAGTCTGAGAAACCAGAGTAAAAGTTTCTCCTGCAAACCATTCCATTTGTGCTAGATGAACGAACGTCTCTCCACATGCTGAATTTGAGAGATAAGTGTGTGTGAAAACTGTCCTTCACCTATCTTGTTGGAAACACAAAGATTCTTTTCAGGTGAAAAACTACACTCCATACATATATATGTGCAGGGTACTATCTCCAACTCGGTTTAACAGTGAAAACTGCAGGAACTTCAAACCAGCACCTGGAAACAGACTGAAAATCAAGAATAAAATTTTTCTCCTGCAACCCGTTCATTTTGAGCTAGATGAACGAACGTCTCCCACATGCTCAGTTCTGAGATACATATGTGTGTTAAAGCCGTGCTTCACATAGCTTGTTGGGAACACAAAGTTCCTTTCCAGGTGCAAACTCCACACCATTTCATATATATGGGGAGGTTCAAGCTCCAACTCGGTTTTACAGTGAAAAACTGCATGTAATCAAAGCGGCACTAGGAAACAGACTGAGAATCCAGAGTAAAAGTTTCACCTGCAACCCGTTCCATTTTTGCTAGATTAACGAACGTCTCTCCACATGCTAATTTCTGAGAGATAAGTGTGTGTGAAAGCCGACCTTCACCTAGATTGTTGGGAACACAAAGATTCTTTTCAGGTGCAAACACCACTCCATAATATATATGGGGAGGTACTAGCTCCAACACGGTTTTACAGTGCAAACTGCAGGAACTTCATACAGGTAGTAGGAAACAAGGTAAGAAACTAGAGATAAAGTTTCTCCTGCAAATCGTACCATTTTATGTTAGATGAATGAACGTGTCTCCACATGCTATGTTCTGAGAGATAAGTGTGTGTGAAAGCCGTACTTCACTTAGCTTTTTTGGAACACAATGTTTCTTTTCATTTGAAACCCCACTGCATACATATATATGGGGAGGTACTAGCTCCAAATCGGCTTTACAGTGAATAATGCAGGAACATCAAACCGACACTAGGAAACAGACTGAGAAACCAGAGAAAAAGTTTCTCCTGAATCTCGTTCAATTTGTGCTTGATGAACGAACGTCTCACCACATTGACATTTCTGAGAGGAAAATGTTTGTGAAAGCCGTCCTTTACCTAGCTTGTTGGGAACACAAACTTTCTTTTCATGTGCAAACCCCACTCCATACTTATTAATGAGTAGGTACAAGCTCCAACACGGTTTTACAGTGAAAAGTGCAGGAACTTCAAACCGGCACTAGGAAAAATCTGTGATTCCAGGGTAAAATTTCTCCTGCAAACCATTCCATTTGTGCTAGATGAACGAACGTCTCTTCACATGCTCATTTCTGAGAGATAAATATGTGTGAAAGCCTTCCGTCGCCTAGCTTGTTTGGAACACAGAGTTTCTTTTCAGTTGCAAACACCACTCGATACATATATATGGGGAGTTACTACACCAACTCGGTTTTACAGTGAAACCTGCAGGAACTTCAAACCGGCACTAGAAAACAGACTGAGAATCCAGAGTAAAAGTTTTTCTGCAACCCGTTCCCTTTGTGCTAGATGAACGAAAGTCTTTCCACAGGCTCAGTTCTGAGGGATCTGTGTGTGTGAAAGCTTTACTTCACCTAGCTTTTTGGGAACACAAAGATTCTTTTCATGTGCAAACTCCACTCCATACATATATATGGGGAGGTACTAACTCCAACTCGATTTTACAATGAAAACTGCAGGAACTTCTTACCGGCACGAGGAACCAGACTGAGAAACCAGAGTAAAAGTTTCTTCGGCAACCCTATCCCTTTGTACTAGATGAACGAACGTCTTTCCACATGCTCATTCTGAAACATATGTGTTTGTGAAAGCCGCACTTCACCTAGCTTGTTGGAAACACAAAGATTTTTTTCAGGTGCAAACGCTATTCCATATATATATATGGGGAGGGTACTAGCTACAACTCGGTTTTACAGTGAAAACTGCAGGTAATTCAAACCGGCACTAGGAAACAGACTGAGAAACAAGAGTAAAATTTCTCCTGCAAACCATTCCATTGTGCTAGATGAACGAACGTCACTCCACATGTTCAGTTCTGAGGGATCAGTGTGTGTGAAAGCTGTACTTCACCTAGCTTTTTGGGAACACAAACTTTCTTTTCAGGTGAAAAATCCACTCCATATACATATATGGGGAGGTACTAGCTCCAACTCGATTTACATTGAAAACTGCAGGAAATTCTAACCGGCACGAGGAAACAGAATGAGAAACCAGAGTAAAAGTTTCTTCGGTAAAATGTTCCTTTTGTACTAGATGAACGAACGTCGCTCCGCATGCTCATTTCTGAGAGATAAGTGTGTGTGAAAGCCGCCTTTCACGTAGCTTGTTGGGAACACAAAGATTCTTTTCAGGTGCAAACCATATTCCATATATATATATGGGGAGGTACTAGCTCCAACTCGATTTTACAGTGAAAACTGCAGGTAATTCAAAGCGGCAGTAGGAAACAGACTGAGAATCCAGAGTAAAAGTTTCTCTTGCAACCCGTTCCAATTGTGCTAGATGAACGAACATCGCTCCACATGCTCATTTCTGAGAGATAAGTGTGTGTGAAAGCCGCCCCTTCAACTAGCTTGTTGGGAACACAAAGATTCTTTTCAGGTGCAAACTCCACTCCATAAATTTATATGGTGAGGTACTAGCTCCAACACGGTTTTACAGTGAAAACTGCAGGAACTTCATACAGATTCTAGGAAACACGGCAAGAAACTAGAGATAAAGTTTCTCCTGCAAATCGTACCCTTGTTTTAGATGAACGAACGTCTCTCCACATGCTAAGTTCTGAGAGATAAGTGTGTGTGAAAGCCGCCTTTCACCTAGCTTTTTGGGAACAAAATGTTTCTTTGCATTTGAAAACCCCACTCCATACATATATATGGGGAGGTACAAGCTCCAAATCTGTTTTACAGTGAATAATGCAGAAACATCAAACCGGCACTAGGAAACAGAATGAGAAACCAGAGAAAAGTTTCTCCTGAATCTAGTTCCATTTTTTGCTTGATGAACGAACGTCTCTCCGCATGCTCAATTCTGAGAGGTATGTGTGTGTGAAAGCCGCCCTTCACCTAGCTTGTTGGGAACACAAAGATTCTTTTCAGGTGCAAAATCTATTCCATATATATATATATGGAGGTACTAGCTCCAACTCCGTTTTACAGTGAAAACTGCAGGTAATACAAAGCGGCACTAGGAAACAGACTGAGAATCCAGAGTAAAAGATTCAACTGCAACCCGTTCCATTTTTGCTAGATGAACGAACGTCTCTCCACATGCTCAGTTCTGAGAGATATGTGTGTGTGAAAGCCGTGCGTCACCTAGATTGTTGGGAACACAAAGATTCTTATCAGGTGCAAACTCCACTCCATAAATATATATGGGGATGTACTAGCTTCAACACGGTTTTACAGTGAAAACTGCAGGAAATTCATACAGGTACTAGGAAACAGGGTAAGAAACTAGAGATAAAGTTTCTCCTGCAAATCGTACCCTTTTTGTTAGATGAACGAAAGTCTCTCCACATGCTAAGTTCTGAGAGATAAGTGTGTGTGAAAGCCACACTTCACCTAGCTTTATGGGAACACAATGTTTCTTTTCAGTTGAAAACCTCACTCCATACATATATATGGGGTGGTACAAGCTCCAAATCTATTTTACAGTGAATAATGCAGGAACATCAAACCGGCACTAGGAACAGAATGAGAAACCAGAGAAAAAGTTTCTCCTGGATCTCGTTCCATTTTTTGCTTGATGAACGAAATTCTCTCCACATGCTCAATTCTGAGAGGTATGTGTGTGTGAAAGCCGTCCTTTACCTAGCTTGTTGGGAACACAAACTTTCTTCTCAGGTGCAAACTCCACTCCATACTTATTTATGAGGAGGTACAGCTCCAACACGGTTTTACAGTGAAAACTGCAGGAACTTCAAACCGGCACTAGGAAACAGACTGAGAAACCAGAGTAAAATTTTTCCTGCAAACCATTCCATTTGTGCTAGATGAACGAACGTCTCACCACATGCTCAGTTCTGAGAGATAAGTATGTGTGAAAGCCGTCCTTCTCCTAGCTTGTTGGGAACACAAAGTTTCTTTTCAGTTGCAAACACCACTCCATACATATATATTGGAGTTATTGCACCAACTCGGTTTTACAGTGAAACCTGCAGGAAATTCAAACCGACACTAGGAAACAGATGAGAAACAAGTAAAAGCTTCTCATGCAAACCATTCCGTTTGTGCTGATGAACGACGTCTCTCCACATGCTCAATTTGAGAGATAAGTCTGTTGTGAAAACCGTCCTTCACCTATCTTGTTGGAAACACAAAGATTCTTTTCAGGTGCAAACTACACTCCATACATATATATGTGCAGGTACTATCTCCAACTCGGTTTAACAGTGAAAACTGCAGAACTCAAACCGGCACCTGGGAAAAAGACTGAAAACAAAAATAAAATTTTCTCCAGCAACCCGTTCATTTTGAGCTAGAATGAACGAAAGTCTACCACATGCTCATTCTGAGAGATATGTGTGTGTTAAAGCCGTCCTTCACATTGCTTGTTGGGAACACAAAGTTCCTTTCCAGGTGCAAACTCCAACCATTCATATATTGGGGAGGTACTAGCTCCAACTCGGTTTTACAGTGAAAACTGCAGGTACTTCAAACCGGAACTAGGAAAAAGACTGAGAAACCAGAGTAAAAGTTTTCCTGAACCCGTCCCTTTGTGCTTATGAACGAACGTCTCACCACATTCTCAGTTCTGAGAGATAAGTATGTGTGAAAGCCGTCCTTCTCCTAGCTTGTGGGGAACACAGAGATTCTTTTCAGTTGCAAACACCATCCATACATATATATGGGGGTTTACTAACACCAACTGTTTTTACAGTGAAACTGCAGGAAATTCAAACCGGCACTAGGAAACAGACTGAGAAACAGAGTAAAAGTTTCTCCTGCAAACCATTCCATTTGTGCTAGATGAAACGAACGTCTCTCCACATGCTGAATTTAGAAGATAAGTGTGTGTGAAAACTGTCCTTCACCTATCTTGTTGGAAACACAAAGATTCTTTTCAGGTGAAAAACTACACTCCATACATATATATGTGCAGGTACTATCTCCAACTCGGTTTTAACAGTGAAAACTGCAGGAACTGCAAACCAGCCACTGGAAACAGACTGAAAATCAAGAATAAATTTTTCTCTGCAACCCGTTCATTTTGAGCTAGATGAACGAAAGTCTCCCACATGCTCAGTTCTAGATATATATGTGTGTTAAAGCCGTGCTTCACATAGCTTGTTGGGAACACAAAGTTCCTTTCCAGGTGCAAACTCCACACCATTCATATATATGGGGAGGTTCAAGCTCCACTCGGTTTTTACAGTGAAAAACTGCATGTAATTCAAAGCGGCACTAGGAACAGACTGAGAATCCAGAGTAAAAGTTTCACCTGCCAACCGTTCCATTTTTTGCTAGATTAATGAACGTCTCCCACATGCTAATTTCTGAGAGATAAGTGTGTGTGAAAGCCGACCTTCACCTAGATTGGTGGGGAACACAAGATTCTTTTCAGTGCAAACACCACTCCATATATAATATGGGGAGGTACTAGCTCCAACACGGCTTTTACAGTGCCAAACTGCAGGAACTTCATACAGAGTAGGAAACAAGGTAAGAAACTAGAGATAAAGTTTCTCCTGCAAATCGTACCATTTTTATGTTAGATGAATTGAACGTGTCTCCACATGCTATGTTCTGAGAGATAAGTGTGGTGAAGCCGTACTTCACTTAGCTTTTTTGGAACACAATGTTCTTTTCATTTGAAAACCCCACTGCATACATATATATGGGGAGGTACTAGCTCCAAATCGGCTTTACAGTGAAAATGCAGGAACATCAAACCGACACTAGGAAACAGACTGAGAAACCAGAGAAAAAGTTTCTCCTGAATCTCGTTCAATTTGTGCTTGATGAACGAACGTCTCACCACATTGACATTTCTGAGAGGAAATTTTGTGAAAGCCGTCCTTTACCTAGCTTGTTGGGAACACAACTTTCTTTTCATGTGCAAACCCCACTCCATACTTATTAATGAGTAGGTACAAGCTCCAACACGGTTTTACAGTGAAAAGTGCAGGAACTTCAAACCGGCACTAGGAAAAATCTGTGATTCCAGGGTAAAATTTCTCCTGCAAACCATTCCATTTGTGCTAGATGAACGAACGTCTCTTCACATGCTCATTTCTGAGAGATAAATATGTGTGAAAGCCTTCCGTCGCCTAGCTTGTTTGGAACACAGAGTTTCTTTTCAGTTGCAAACACCACTCGATACATATATATGGGGAGTTACTACACCAACTCGGTTTTACAGTGAAACCTGCAGGAACTTCAAACCGGCACTAGAAAACAGACTGAGAATCCAGAGTAAAAGTTTTTCTGCAACCCGTTCCCTTTGTGCTAGATGAACGAAAGTCTTTCCACAGGCTCAGTTCTGAGGGATCTGTGTGTGTGAAAGCTTTACTTCACCTAGCTTTTTGGGAACACAAAGATTCTTTTCATGCAAACTCCACTCCATACATATATATGGGGAGGTACTAACTCCAACTCGATTTTACAATGAAAACTGCAGGAACTTCTTACCGGCACGAGGAACCAGACTGAGAAACCAGAGTAAAAGTTTCTTCGGCAACCCTATCCCTTTGTACTAGATGAACGAACGTCTTTCCACATGCTCATTTCTGAAACATATGTGTTTGTGAAAGCCGCACTTCACCTAGCTTGTTGGAAACACAAAGATTTTTTTCAGGTGCAAACGCTATTCCATATATATATATGGGGAGGTACTAGCTACAACTCGGTTTTACAGTGAAAACTGCAGGTAATTCAAACCGGCACTAGGAAACAGACTGAGAAACAAGAGTAAAATTTCTCCTGCAAACCATTCCATTTGTGCTAGATGAACGAACGTCACTCCACATGTTCAGTTCTGAGGGATCAGTGTGTGTGAAAGCTGTACTTCACCTAGCTTTTTGGGAACACAAACTTTCTTTTCAGGTGAAAAATCCACTCCATATACATATATGGGGAGGTACTAGCTCCAACTCGATTTACATTGAAAACTGCAGGAAATTCTAACCGGCACGAGGAAACAGATGAGAAACCAGAGTAAAAGTTTCTTCGGTAAATGTTCCTTTTGTACTAGATGAACGAACGTCGCTCCGCATGCTCATTTCTGAGAGATAAGTGTGTGTGAAAGCCGCCTTTCACGTAGCTTGTTGGGAACACAAAGATTCTTTTCAGGTGCAAACCATATTCCATATATATATATGGGGAGGTACTAGCTCCAACTCGATTTTACAGTGAAAACTGCAGGTAATTCAAAGCGGCAGTAGGAAACAGACTGAGAATCCAGAGTAAAAGTTTCTCTTGCAACCCGTTCCAATTGTGCTAGATGAACGAACATCGCTCCACAT
>NW_022587926.1:0-33253 GCF_009834535.1 Camelus ferus | reverse complement strand
CGGGTTACAGGAGAAACTTTTACTCTGGTTCTCAGTCTGTTTCCTAGTGCGGTTTGAAGTTCCTGCAGTTTCAATGTAAAACCGAGTTGCAGTTAGTAGCTCCCCATATATATGTATGATGGGGTTTGCAACTGAAAAGAAACCTTGTGTTCCCAACAAAGCTAGGTGAAGGACGGCTTTCACCACACTTACCCTCAGAACTGAGCATGTGGAGAGACGTTCGTTCATCTAGCACAAAGGGAACGGGTTGCAGGAGAAACTTTTCTCTGGTTTCTCAGTGTGTTTCCAAGTGCCGGTTTGAAGTTCCTGCAGTTTTCACTCTAAAACCGAGTTGGAGCTAGTAACAACCTATATATATGTATGGAGTACATTTTGCAACTGAAAAGAAACTTTGTGTTCCAACAAGTAGGTGAAGGACGGCTTTCACACACACATATGTCTGAGAACTGAGCATGTGGAGAGACGTTCGTTCATCTAGCAAAAATGGAACTGTCTGCAAGAGAAACTTTTTCTTGGTTTCTCAGTGTGTTTCCTAGTGCCGGTTTGAAATTCCTGCAGTTTTCACTGTAAAACAGAGTTGGAGCTAGTACCTCCCCATATATATTTATGGAGAGTAGTTTGCAACTGAAAAGAAACTTTGTGTTCTCAACAAGCTAGGTGAAGGACGGCTTTCACACACAATTATCTCTGAGAACTGAGCATGTGGAGAGACGTTCGTTCATCTATCACAAAGGGAAAGGTTTGCAGGAGAACCTTTACTGTGGTTTCTCAGTCTGTTTCCTAGTGCCGGTTGAAGTTCCTGCAGTTTTCACTGTAAAACCGAGTTGAGCTGGAGTAGTACCTACCCATATATATGTATGGAGAGATGTTTGCAACTTAAAAGAAAACTTTTGTTCCCAACAAGCTTGGTGAAGGACTGCTTTCACACACACTTATCTTTCAGAACTGAGCATGTGGAGAGACGTTCGTTCATCTAGCACAAATGGAACGGGTTGCAGGAGAAACTTTTACTGTGGTCTCATCTGTTTCCTAGTGCCGGTTTGAAGTTCCTGCCGTTTTCACTGTAAAACCGAGTTGGAGCTAGTACCTCCCCATATATATGTATGGAGTGGAGTCTGCAACTGAAAAGAAACTTTGTGTTCCCAACAAACTTGGTGAAGGCGGATTTCACACATACTTATCCCTCAGAACTGAGCATGTGGAGAGAAGTTCGTTCATCTAGCACAAAGGGAACGGGTTGCAGGAGAAATTTTACTCTGGTTTCTCAGTCTGTTTCCTAGTGCCGGTTTGAAGTTCCTGCAGTTTCACTGTAAAACCGAGTTGCAGCTAGTAGCTCCCCATATATATGTATGGAGTGGGGTTTGCAACTGAAAAAATACTTTGTGTTCCCAACAAGCTAGGTGAAGGACGGCTTTCCACACAATTATCTCTCAGAACTGAGCATGTGGAGAGACGTTCGTTCATCTAGCACAAAGGGAACGGGTTGCAGGAGAAACTTTTACTCTGGTTTCTCAGTCTGTTTCCTAGTGCCGGTTTGAAGTTCCTGCCGTTTTCACTGTAAAACCGAGATTGGAGCTTGTACCTCCCCATATATATGTATGGAGAGATGTTTGCAACTGAAAAGAAACTTTGTGTTCCCAACAAGCTAGGTGAAGGACGGCTTTCACACCCACTTATCTCTCAGAACTGAGCATGTGGAGAGACGTTCATTCATCTAGCACAAAGGGAACGGGTTACAGGAGAAACTTTTACTCTGGTTTCTCAGTCTGTTTCCTAGTGCCGGTTTGAAGTTCGTGCAGTTTCACTGTAAAACCGAGTTGCAGCTAGTAACTCCCCATATATATGTATGGAGTGGGGTTTGCAACTGAAAAGAAACCTTGTGTTCCCAACAAGCTAGGTGAAGGTCGGCTTTCACACACACTTATCCCTCAGAACTGAGCATGTGGAGAGACGTTCGTTCATCTAGCACAAAGGGAATGGGTTGCAGGAGTAACTTTTTCTCTGGTTTCTCAGTGTGTTTCCAAGTGCCGGTTTGAGTTCCTGCAGTTTTCACTCTAAAACCGAGTTGGAGCTAGTAACAACCTATATATATGTATGGAGTACATTTTGCAACTGAAAAAACTTTGTGTTCCCAACAAGCTAGGTGAAGGACGGCTTTCACACACACATATGTCTGAGAACTGAGCATGTGGAGAGACGTTCGTTCATCTAGCAAAAATGGAACTGTCTGCAAGAGAAACTTTTTCTCTGGTTTCTCAGTGTGTTTCCTAGTGCCGGTTTGAAATTCCTGCAGTTTTCACTGTAAAACCGAGTTGGAGCGAGTTCCTCTCCATATATATGCATTGATTGCAGTTTGCAACTGAAAAGAAACTTTGTGTTGCCTACAAGTTAGGTGAAGTAATGCTTTCACACACAATTATCTCTGAGAACTGAACATGTGGAGAGACGTTCGTTCATCTAGCACAAAGGGAACAGCTTGCAGGAGAAATTATTGTCTGGTTTCTCAGTCTGTTTCCTAGTGCCGGTTTGAAGTTCCTGCATTTTTCACTGTAAAACCGAGTTGCAGCTAGTAGCTCCCCATATATATGTATGGAGTGGGGTTTGCAACTGAAAAGAAACCTTGTGTTCCCAACAAGCTAGGTGAAGGACGGCTTTCACACACACTTATCCCTCAGAACTGAGCATGTGAGAGACGTTCGTTCATCTAGCACAAAGGGAACGGGTTGCAGGAGAAACTTTTTCTCTGGTTTCTCAGTGTGTTTCCAAGTGCCGGTTTGAAGTTCCTGCAGTTTTCACTCTAAAACCGAGTTGGATCTAGTAACAACCTATATATATGTATGGAGTACATTTTGCAACTGAAAAGAAACTATGTGTTCCCAACAAGCTAGGTGAAGGACGGCTTTCACACACACATATGTCTGAGAACTGAGCATGTGGAGAGACGTTCGTTCATCTAGCAAAAATGGAACTAGTTGCAAGAGAAATTTTTCTCTGGTTTCTCAGTGTGTTTCCTAGTGCCGGTTTGAAGTTCCTGCAGTTTTCACTGTAAAACCGAGTTGGAGCGAGTTCCTCCCCATATATATGTATGGAGAGATTTTTGCAACTGAAAAGAAACTGTGTTCCCAACAAGCTAGGTGAAGGACGGCTTTCACACACACTTATCTCTCAGTACTGAGCATGTGGAGAGACGTTCGTTCATCTAGCACAAAGGGAACGGGTTGCAGGAGAAACTTTTACTCTGGTTTCTCAGTCTGTTTCCTAGTACCGGTTTGAAGTTCCTGCCGTTTCACTGTAAAACCGAGTTGGAGCTTGTACCTCCCCATATATAGTATGGAGAGATGTTTGCAACTGAAAAGAAACCTTGTGTTCCCAACAAGCTAGGTGAAGTATGGCTTTCACACACATATCTCTCAGAACTGAGCATGTGGAGAGACGTTCGTTCATCTAGCACAAAAGGAACGGGTTGCAGGAGAAAATATTACTCTGGTTTCTCCCTGTGTTCCTAGTGCCGGTTTGAATTTCCAGCAGTTTTCACTGTAAAATCGATTTGGAGCGAGTACCAACCCATATATATGCATTGATTGCAGGTTGCAACTGAAAAGAAACTTTGTGTTCCCAACAAGCTAGGTGAAGGACGGCTTTCACTCACACTTATCTCTCAGAACTGAGCATGTGGAGAAACGTTCGTTCATCTAGCACAAAGGGAACGGGTTGCAGGAGAAATTTTTTCTATTTTTTCTCAGTGTGTTTCCTAGTGCCGGTTTGAATTTCCTGCGGTTTTCACTCTAAAACCGAGTTTGAGGTAGTAACAACCCTATATATGTATGGAGTACAGTTTGCTACTGAAAAGAAACTCTGTGTTCCCAACAAGCTAGGTGAAGGACGGCTTTCACACACACATATCTCTGAGAACTGAGCATGGGGAGAGACGTTCATTCATTTAGCACAAAGGGAACTGGTTGCAGGAGAATCTATATCTCTGGTTTCTCAGTGTGTTTCCTAGAGCCGGTTTGAAGTTCCTGCAGTTTTCACTGTAAAACCGAGTTGGAGTGAGTACCTCCCAATATATATGCATAGATTGCAGTTTGCAACTAAAAGGAATCTTTGTGTTCCCAACAACCTAGGTGAAGGACGGCTTTCACACACACTTAACTCTCAGAAATGAGCATTTGGAGAGATGTTCGTTCATCTAGCACAAAGGGAACCGGTTGCAGGAGAAACTTTTTCTCTGGTTTCTCAGTGTGTTTCCTAGTGCTGGTTTAAAGTTCCTGCAGTTTTCACTGTAAACCCGAGTTGGTGCGAGTACCTCCCCATATATATGCATTGATTGCTGTTTGCAACTGAAAAGAAACTTTGTGTTTCCAACAAGCTAGGTGAAGGACGGCTTTCACACACTTATCTCTCAGAACTGAGCATGTGGAGAGGTTCGTTCATCTAGCACAAAGGGAACGGGTTGCAGGAAAAACTTTTTCTCTGGATTCTCAGTGTGTTTCCTAGGGCCGGTTTAAATTTCCTGCAGTTTTCACTGTAAAATCAGGTTGCAGCGAGTACCACCCCATATAAATGTATGGAGTGCAGTTTGCTACTGAAAAGAAACTCTATGTTCCTAACAAGCTAGGTGAAGGACGGCTTTCACACACAAGTATCTCTCAGAACAGAACATGTGGAGAGACGTTCGTTCATCTAGCACAAAGGGATCGGGGGTTGCAGGAGAAACATTTTCTCTGGTTTCTCAGTGTTTCCTAGTGCCGGTTTGACTTTCCAGCAGTTTTCACTGTAAAACCGAGTTGAAGCGAGTACCTCCCCATATTTATGCATTGATTGCAGTTTGCAACTGAAAAGAAACTTTGTGATCCCAAAAAGCTAGTTGAAAGACGGCTTTCACACACGCTTATCTCTCAGAACTGAGCATGTGGAGAGACGTTCGTTCATCTAGCACAAAGGGAACGGGTTGCAGGGGAAACTTTTTCTCTGGTTTCTAATACTGTTTCCTAGTGCCGGTTTGAAGTTCCTGCCGTTTTCACTGTAAAACCGTGTTGGAACTAGTACCTCCCCATATATATGTATGGAGTGGAGTCTGCAACTGAAAAGAAAATTTGTGTTCCCAACAAGCTAGGTGAAGGACGGCTTTCACACACACTTATCTCTCAGAACTGAGCATGTGGAGAGACGTTCGTTCATCTAGCACAAAGGGAACGGTTTGCAGGAGAAACTTTTACTCTGGTTTCTCAGTCTGTTTCCTAGTGCCGGTTTGAAGTTCCTGCCGTTTTCACTGTAAAACCGAGTTGGAGCTAGAACCTCCCCATATATATGTATGCAGAGATGTTTGCAACTGAAAAGAAACCTTGTGTTCCCAACAAGCTAAGTGAAGGACGGCTTTCAGACACACTTATCCCTCAGAACTGAGCATGTGGAGAGACGTTCATTCATCTAGCACAAAGGGAACGGGTTGCAGAAGAAACTTTTACTGTGGTTTCTCAGTCTGTTTCCTTGTGCCGGTTTGAAGTTCCTGCAGTTTTCACTGTAAAACCGAGTTGGAGCTAGTACCTCCCCATATATATGTATGGAGAGATGTTTGCAACTTTAAAGAAACCTTTTGTTCCCAACAAGCTTCGTGAAGGACGGCTTTCACACACACTTGTCTTTCAGAAATGAGCATGTGGAGAGACGTTCGTTCATCTAGCACAAAGAGAATGGGTTGCAGGAGAATCTTTTACTGTGGTTTCTCAGTCTGTTTCCTAGTGCCGGTTTGAAGTTCCTGCCGTTTTCACTGTAAAACCGAGTTGGAGCTAGTACCTCCCCATATATATGTATGGAGAGATGTTTGCAACTGAAAAGAAACCTTGTGTTCCCAACAAGCTAAGTGAAGTACGGCATTCACACACACTTATCTCTCAGAACTGAGCATGTGGAGAGACGTTCGTTCATCTAGCACAAAGGGAACGGGTTGCATGAGAAACTTTTACTCTGGTTTCTCAGTCTGTTTCCTAGTGCCGGTTATAAGTTCCTGCAGTTTTCACTGTAAAAACCGAGTTGGAGCTAGTACCTCCCCATATATGTATGGAGTGTAGTTTGCAACTGAAAAGAAATTTCATGTTCTCAACAGGCTAGGTGAAGGACGGCTTTCACACACAATTATCTCTGAGAACTGAGCATGTGGAGAGACGTTCGATCATCTATCATAAAAGGGAACGGTTTGCAGGACAATCTTTTACTGTGGTTTCTCAGTCAGTTTACTAGTGCCGGTTTGAAGTTCCTGCGTTTTCACTGTAAACCGAGTTGGAGCTAGTAACTCCCCATATATATGTATGGAGAGATGTTGTGCAACTTAAAAGAAACCTTTTGTTCCCAACAACTTGGCTGAAGGGCAGCTTTCACACACACTATTGTTTCAGACTGAGCATGTGGAGAGACGTTCGTTCATCTAGCACAAGGGGAACGGGTTGCAGGAGAATCTTTACTGTGGTTTCTCAGTCGTTTCCTAGTGCCGGTTTGAAGTTCCTGCCGTTTTCACTGTAAAACCGATTTGGAGCTAGTATCTCCCATATATAGTATGGATAGATGTTTGCAACTGAAAAGAAACATTGTGTTCCCAACAAGCTAGGTGAAGTACGGCATTCACACACACTTATCTCTCAGAACTGAGCATGTGGAGAGACGTTCGTTCATCTAGCACAAATGGAACGGGTGCAGGAGAAACATTTACTGTGGTTTCTCAGTCTGTTTCCTAGTGCCGGTTTGAAGTTCCTGCCGTTTTAACTGTAAAACCGAGTTGGAGCTAGTACCCCCATATATGTATGGAGTGTAGTTTGCAACTGAAAAGAAACTTTGTGTTCTCAACAAGCTAGATGAAGGACGGCTTTCACACACAATTATCTCTGAGAACTGAGCATGTGGAGAGACGTTCGTTCATCTATCACAAAGGGAAAGGTTTGCAGGAGAACCTTTTACTGTGTTTCTCAGTCTGTTTCCTAGAGCCGGTTTGAAATTCCTGCAGTTTTCACTGTAAAACCGATTTGGAGCTAGTACCTCCCCATATATATGTATGGAGAGATGTTTGCAACTTAAAAGAACCTTTTGTTCCCAACAAACTTGGTGAAGGACTGCTTTCACACACACTTATCTTCAGAACTGCGCATGTGAAGAGACGTTCGTTCATCTAGCACAAATGGAACGGGTTGCAGGAGAAACATTTACTGTGGTTTCTCAGTCTGTTTCCTAGTGCCGGTTTGAAGTTCTGCCGTTTTAACTGTAAAACCGAGTTGGAGCTAGTACCTCCCCATATATATGTATGGAGTGGAGTCGCAAACTGAAAAGAAACTTTGTGTTCCCAACAACCTTGGTGAAGGCGGATTTCACCACACAATTATCCCTCAGAACTGAGCATGTGGAGAGAAGTTCGTTCATCTAGCACAAGGGAAACGGGTTTGCTGGAGAAATTTTTTACTATTTTTTCTCAGTGTGTATTTCCTAGTGCCGTTTGAATTTCCTGCGGTTTTCACTCTAAAACCGGAGTTTGAGGTAGTAACAAACCCTATATATGTATGGAGTACAGTTTGCTACTGAAAAGAAACTCTGTGTTCCCAACAAGCTAGGTGAAGGACGGCTTTCACACACACATATCTCTGAGAACTGAGCATGGGGAGAGACGTTCATTCATTTAGCACAAAGGGAACTGGTTGCAGGAGAATCTATATCTCTGGTTTCTCAGTGTGTTTTCCTAGAGCCGGTTTGAAGTTCCTGCAGTTTTTCACTGTAAAACCGAGTTGGAGTGAGTACCCTCCCAATATATATGCATAGATTGCAGTTTGCAACTAAAAGGAATCTTTGTGTTCCCAACAACCTAGGTGAAGGACGGCTTTCACACACACTTAACTCTCAGAAATGAGCATTTGGAGAGATGTTCGTTCATCTAGCACAAAGGGAACCGGTTGCAGGAGAAACTTTTTCTCTGGTTTCTCAGTGTGTTTCCTAGTGCTGGTTTAAAGTTCCTGCAGTTTCACTGTAAACCCGAGTTGGAGCGAGTACCTCCCCATATATATGCATTGATTGCTGTTTGCAACTGAAAAGAAACTTTGTGTTTCCAACAAGCTAGGTGAAGGACGGCTTTCACACACAACTTATCTCTCAGAACTGAGCATGTGGAGAGAGGTTCGTTCATCTAGCACAAAGGGAACGGGTTGCAGGAAAAACTTTTTCTCTGGATTCTCAGTGTGTTTCCTAGGGCCGGTTTAAATTTCCTGCAGTTTTCACTGTAAAATCAGGTTGCAGAGCGAGTACCACCCCATATAAATGTATGGAGTGCAGTTTGCTACTGAAAAGAAACTCTATGTTCCTAACAAGCTAGGTGAAGGACGGCTTTCACACACAAGTATCTCTCAGAACAGAACATGTGGAGAGACGTTCGTTCATCTAGCACAAAGGGAACGGGTTGCAGGAGAAACATTTTCTCTGGTTTCTCAGTGTGTTTCCTAGTGCCGGTTTGACTTTCAGCAGTTTTCACTGTAAAACCGAGTTGAAGCGAGTACCTCCCCATATTTATGCATTGATTGCAGTTTGCAACTGAAAAGAAACTTTGTGATCCAAAAGCTAGTTGAAAGACGGCTTTCACACACGCTTCTCTCTCAGAACTGAGCATGTGGAGAGACGTTCGTTCATCTAGCACAAAGGGACCGGGTTGCAGGGGAAACTTTTTCTCTGGTTCTCTAATACTGTTCCTAGTGCCGGTTTGAAGTTCCTGCCGTTTTCACTGTAAAACCGTGTTGAACTAGGTACCTCCCCATATATATGTATGGAGTGGAGTCTGCAACTGAAAAGAAAATTTGTGTTCCCAACAAGCTAGGTGAAGGACGGCTTTCACACCACTTATCTCTCAGAACTGAGCATGTGGAGAGACGTTCGTTCATCTAGCACAAAGGGAACGGTTGCAGGAGAAACTTTTACTCTGGTTTCTCAGTCTGTTTCCTAGTGCCGGTTTGAAGTTCCTGCCGTTTTCACTGTAAAACCGAGTTGGAGCTAGTACCTCCCCATATATATGTATGGAGAGATGTTTGCAACTTTAAAGAAACCTTTTGTTCCCAACAAGCTTCGTGAAGGCGGCTTTCACACACACTTGTCTTTCAGAAATGAGCATGTGGAGAGACGTTCGTCATCTAGCACAAAGAGAATGGGTTGCAGGAGAATCTTTTACTGTGGTTTCTCAGTCTGTTTCCTAGTGCCGGTTTGAAGTTCCTGCCGTTTTCACTGTAAAACCGAGTTGGAGCTAGTACCTCCCCATATATATGTATGGAGAGATGTTTGCAACTGAAAAGAAACCTTGTGTTCCCAACAAGCTAAGTGAAGTACGGCATTCACACACACTTATCTCTCAGAACTGAGCATGTGGAGAGACGTTCGTTCATCTAGCACAAAGGGAACGGGTTGCATGAGAAACTTTTACTCTGGTTTCTCAGTCTGTTTCCTAGTGCCGGTTATAAGTTCCTGCAGTTTTCACTGTAAAAACCGAGTTGGAGCTAGTACCTCCCCATATATATGTATGGAGTGTAGTTTGCAACTGAAAAGAAATTTCATGTTCTCAACAGGCTAGGTGAAGGACGGCTTTCACACACAATTATCTCTGAGAACTGAGCATGTGGAGAGACGTTCGATCATCTATCATAAAAGGGAACGGTTTGCAGGACAATCTTTTACTGTGGTTTCTCAGTCAGTTTACTAGTGCCGGTTTGAAGTTCCTGCAGTTTTCACTGTAAAACCGAGTTGGAGCTAGTACCTCCCCATATATATGTATGGAGTGTAGTTTGCAACTGAAAAGAAACTTTGTGTTCTCAACAAGCTAGATGAAGGACGGCTTTCACACACAATTATCTCTGAGAACTGAGCATGTGGAGAGACGTTCGTTCATCTATCACAAAGGGAAAGGTTTGCAGGAGAACCTTTTACTGTGGTTTCTCAGTCTGTTTCCTAGAGCCGGTTTGAAATTCCTGCAGTTTTCACTGTAAAACCGAGTTGGAGCTAGTACCTCCCCATATATATGTATGGAGAGATGTTTGCAACTTAAAGAAACCTTTTGTTCCCAACAAACTTGGTGAAGGACTGCTTTCACACACACTTATCTTTCAGAACTGCGCATGTGAAGAGACGTTCGTTCATCTAGCACAAATGGAACGGGTTGCAGGAGAAACTTTTACTGTGGTTTCTCAGTCTGTTTCCTAGTGCCGGTTTGAAGTTCCTGCCGTTTTAACTGTAAAACCGAGTTGGAGCTAGTACCTCCCCATATATATGTATGGAGTGGAGTCTGCAACTGAAAAGAAACTTTGTGTTCCCAACAACCTTGGTGAAGGCGGATTTCACACACAATTATCCCTCAGAACTGAGCATGTGGAGAGAAGTTCGCTTCATCTAGCACAAAGGGAACGGGTTGCAGGAGAAAATTTACTCTGGTTTCTCAGTCTGTTTCCTAGTGCCGGTTTGAAGTTCCTGCAGTTTTTCACTGTAAAACCGAGTTGCAGCTAGTAGCTCCCCATATATATGTATGGAGTGGGGTTTGCAACTAAAAAGAAACTTTGTGTTCCCAACAAGCTAGGTGAAGGACGGCTTTCACACACAATTATCTCTCAGAACTGAGCATGTGGAAAGACGTTCGTTCATCTAGCACAAAGGGAACGGGTTGCAGGAGAAACTTTTACTCTGGTTTCTCAGTCTGTTTCCTAGTGCCGGTTTGAAGTTCCTGCCGTTTTCACTGTAAAACCGAGTTGGAGCTTGTACCTCCCCATATATATATATGGAGAGATGTTTGCAAATGAAAAGAAACTTTGTGTTCTCAACAAGCTAGGTGAAGGACGGCTTTCACACCCACTTATCTCTCAGAACTGAGCATGTGGAGAGACTTTCATTCATCTAGCACAAAGGGAATGGGTTACAGGAGAAACTTTTACTCTGGTTTCTCAGTCTGTTTCCTAGTGCCGGTTTGAAGTTCCTGCAGTTTTCACTGTAAAACCGAGTTGCAGCTAGTAGCTCCCCATATATATGTATGGAGTGGGGTTTGCAACTGAAAAGAAACTTTGTGTTCCCAACAAGCTAGGTGAAGGACGGCTTTCACACACAATTATCTCTCAGAACTGAGCATGTGGAAAGACGTTCGTTCATCTAGCACAAAGGGAACAGGTTGCAGGAGAAACTTTTTCTCTGGTTTCTCAGTCTGTTTCCTAGTGCCGGTTTGAAGTTCCTGCCGTTTTCACTGTAAAACCGAGTTGGAGCTTGTACCTCCCCATATATATATATGGAGAGATGTTTGCAACTGAAAAGAAACTTTGTGTTCCCAACAAGCTAGGTGAAGGACGGCTTTCACACCCACATATCTCTCAGAACTGAGCATGTGGAGAGACGTTCATTCATCTAGCAAAAAGGGAACGGGTTACAGGAGAAACTTTTACTCTGGTTTCTCAGTCTGTTTCCTAGTGCCGGTTTGAAGTTCCTGCAGTTTTCACTGTAAAACCGAGTTGCAGCTAGTAGCTCCCCATATATATGTATGGAGTGGGGTTTGCAACTGAAAAGAAACCTTGTGTTCCCAACAAGCTAGGTGAAGGACGGCTTTCACACACACTTATCCCTCAGAACTGAGCATGTGGAGAGACGTTCGTTCAACTAGCACAAAGGGAACGGGTTGCAGGAGAAACTTTTTCTCTGGTTTCTCAGTGTGTTTCCAAGTGCCGGTTTGAAGTTCCTGCAGTTTTCACTCTAAAACCGAGTTGGAGCTAGTAACAACCTATATATATGTATGGAGTACATTTTGCAACTGAAAAGAAACTTTGTGTTCCCAACAAGCTAGGTGAAGGACGGCTTTCACACACACATATGTCTGAGAACTGAGCATGTGGAGAGACGTTCGTTCATCTAGCAAAAATGGAACTGTCTGCAAGAGAAACTTTTTCTCTGGTTTCTCAGTGTGTTTCCTAGTGCCGGTTTGAAATTCCTGCAGTTTTCACTGTAAAACCGAGTTGGAGCTAGTACCTCCCCATATATATTTATGGAGTGTAGTTTGCAACTGAAAAGAAACTTTGTGTTCTCAACAAGCTAGGTGAAGGACGGCTTTCACACACAATTTTCTCTGAGAACTGAGCATGTGGAGAGACGTTCGTTCATCTATCACAAAGGGAAAGGTTTGCTGGAGAAACTTTTACTGTGGTTTCTCAGTCGGTTTTCCTAGTGCCGGTTTGAAGTTCCTGCAGTTTTCACTGTAAAACCGAGTTGGAGCTAGTACCTACCCATATATATGTATGAAGAGATGTTTGCAACTTAAAAGAAAACTTTTGTTCCCAACAAGCTTGGTGAAGGACTGCTTTCACACACACTTATCTTTCAGAACTGAGCATGTGGAGAGACGTTCGTTCATCTAGCACAAAGGGAACGGGTTGCAGGAGAAACTTTTACTGTGGTTTCTCAGTCTGTTTCCTAGTGCCGGTTTGAAGTTCCTGCCGTTTTCACTGTAAAACCGAGTTGGAGCTAGTACCTCCCCATATATATGTATGGAGTGGAGTCTGCAACTGAAAAGAAACTTTGTGTTCCCAACAACCTTGGTGAAGGCGGATTTCACACACACTTATCCCTCAGAACTGAGCATGTGGAGAGAAGTTCGTTCATCTAGCACAAAGGGAACGGGTTGCAGGAGAAATTTTACTCTGGTTTCTCAGTCTGTTTCCTAGTGCCGGTTTGAAGTTCGTGCAGTTTTCACTGTAAAACCGAGTTGCAGCTAGTAGCTCCCCATATATATGTATGGAGAGATGTTTGCAACTTTAAAGAAACCTTTTGTTCCCAACAAGCTTCGTGAAGGACGGCTTTCACACACACTTGTCTTTCAGAAATGAGCATGTGGAGAGACGTTCGTTCATCTAGCACAAAGAGAATGGGTTGCAGGAGAATCTTTTACTGTGGTTTCTCAGTCTGTTTCCTAGTGCCGGTTTGAAGTTCCTGCCGTTTTCACTGTAAAACCGAGTTGGAGCTAGTACCTCCCCATATATATGTATGGAGAGATGTTTGCAACTGAAAAGAAACCTTGTGTTCCCAACAAGCTAAGTGAAGTACGGCATTCACACACACTTATCTCTCAGAACTGAGCATGTGGAGAGACGTTCGTTCATCTAGCACAAAGGGAACGGGTTGCATGAGAAACTTTTACTCTGGTTTCTCAGTCTGTTTCCTAGTGCCGGTTATAAGTTCCTGCAGTTTTCACTGTAAAACCGAGTTGGAGCTAGTACCTCCCCATATATATGTATGGAGTGTAGTTTGCAACTGAAAAGAAATTTCATGTTCTCAACAGGCTAGGTGAAGGACGGCTTTCACACACAATTATCTCTGAGAACTGAGCATGTGGAGAGACGTTCGATCATCTATCATAAAAGGGAACGGTTTGCAGGACAATCTTTTACTGTGGTTTCTCAGTCAGTTTACTAGTGCCGGTTTGAAGTTCCTGCAGTTTTCACTGTAAAACCGAGTTGGAGCTAGTACCTCCCCATATATATGTATGGAGAGATGTTTGCAACTTAAAAGAAACCTTTTGTTCCCAACAAGCTTGGTGAAGGGCAGCTTTCACACACACTTATGTTTCAGAACTGAGCATGTGGAGAGACGTTCGTTCATCTAGCACAAAGGGAACGGGTTGCAGGAGAATCTTTTACTGTGGTTTCTCAGTCTGTTTCCTAGTGCCGGTTTGAAGTTCCTGCCGTTTTCACTGTAAAACCGATTTGGAGCTAGTATCTCCCCATATATATGTATGGATAGATGTTTGCAACTGAAAAGAAACATTGTGTTCCCAACAAGCTAGGTGAAGTACGGCATTCACACACACTTATCTCTCAGAACTGAGCATGTGGAGAGACGTTCGTTCATCTAGCACAAAGGGAACGGGTTGCATGTGAAACTTTTACTCTGGTTTCTCAGTCTGTTTCCTAGTGCCGGTTTTAAGTTCCTGCAGTTTTCACTGTAAAACCGAGTTGGAGCTAGTACCTCCCCATATATATGTATGGAGTGTAGTTTGCAACTGAAAAGAAACTTTGTGTTCTCAACAAGCTAGATGAAGGACGGCTTTCACACACAATTATCTCTGAGAACTGAGCATGTGGAGAGACGTTCGTTCATCTATCACAAAGGGAAAGGTTTGCAGGAGAACCTTTTACTGTGGTTTCTCAGTCTGTTTCCTAGAGCCGGTTTGAAATTCCTGCAGTTTTCACTGTAAAACCGAGTTGGAGCTAGTACCTCCCCATATATATGTATGGAGAGATGTTTGCAACTTAAAAGAAACCTTTTGTTCCCAACAAACTTGGTGAAGGACTGCTTTCACACACACTTATCTTTCAGAACTGCGCATGTGAAGAGACGTTCGTTCATCTAGCACAAATGGAACGGGTTGCAGGAGAAACTTTTACTGTGGTTTCTCAGTCTGTTTCCTAGTGCCGGTTTGAAGTTCCTGCCGTTTTAACTGTAAAACCGAGTTGGAGCTAGTACCTCCCCATATATATGTATGGAGTGGAGTCTGCAACTGAAAAGAAACTTTGTGTTCCCAACAACCTTGGTGAAGGCGGATTTCACACACAATTATCCCTCAGAACTGAGCATGTGGAGAGAAGTTCGTTCATCTAGCACAAAGGGAACGGGTTGCTGGAGAAATTTTTTCTATTTTTTCTCAGTGTGTTTCCTAGTGCCGGTTTGAATTTCCTGCGGTTTTCACTCTAAAACCGAGTTTGAGGTAGTAACAACCCTATATATGTATGGAGTACAGTTTGCTACTGAAAAGAAACTCTGTGTTCCCAACAAGCTAGGTGAAGGACGGCTTTCACACACACATATCTCTGAGAACTGAGCATGGGGAGAGACGTTCATTCATTTAGCACAAAGGGAACTGGTTGCAGGAGAATCTATATCTCTGGTTTCTCAGTGTGTTTCCTAGAGCCGGTTTGAAGTTCCTGCAGTTTTCACTGTAAAACCGAGTTGGAGTGAGTACCTCCCAATATATATGCATAGATTGCAGTTTGCAACTAAAAGGAATCTTTGTGTTCCCAACAACCTAGGTGAAGGACGGCTTTCACACACACTTAACTCTCAGAAATGAGCATTTGGAGAGATGTTCGTTCATCTAGCACAAAGGGAACCGGTTGCAGGAGAAACTTTTTCTCTGGTTTCTCAGTGTGTTTCCTAGTGCTGGTTTAAAGTTCCTGCAGTTTTCACTGTAAACCCGAGTTGGAGCGAGTACCTCCCCATATATATGCATTGATTGCTGTTTGCAACTGAAAAGAAACTTTGTGTTTCCAACAAGCTAGGTGAAGGACGGCTTTCACACACACTTATCTCTCAGAACTGAGCATGTGGAGAGAGGTTCGTTCATCTAGCACAAAGGGAACGGGTTGCAGGAAAAACTTTTTCTCTGGATTCTCAGTGTGTTTCCTAGGGCCGGTTTAAATTTCCTGCAGTTTTCACTGTAAAATCAGGTTGCAGCGAGTACCACCCCATATAAATGTATGGAGTGCAGTTTGCTACTGAAAAGAAACTCTATGTTCCTAACAAGCTAGGTGAAGGACGGCTTTCACACACAAGTATCTCTCAGAACAGAACATGTGGAGAGACGTTCGTTCATCTAGCACAAAGGGAACGGGTTGCAGGAGAAACATTTTCTCTGGTTTCTCAGTGTGTTTCCTAGTGCCGGTTTGACTTTCCAGCAGTTTTCACTGTAAAACCGAGTTGAAGCGAGTACCTCCCCATATTTATGCATTGATTGCAGTTTGCAACTGAAAAGAAACTTTGTGATCCCAAAAAGCTAGTTGAAAGACGGCTTTCACACACGCTTATCTCTCAGAACTGAGCATGTGGAGAGACGTTCGTTCATCTAGCACAAAGGGAACGGGTTGCATGAGAAACTTTTACTCTGGTTTCTCAGTCTGTTTCCTAGTGCCGGTTATAAGTTCCTGCAGTTTTCACTGTAAAACCGAGTTGGAGCTAGTACCTCCCCATATATATGTATGGAGTGTAGTTTGCAACTGAAAAGAAATTTCATGTTCTCAACAGGCTAGGTGAAGGACGGCTTTCACACACAATTATCTCTGAGAACTGAGCATGTGGAGAGACGTTCGATCATCTATCATAAAAGGGAACGGTTTGCAGGACAATCTTTTACTGTGGTTTCTCAGTCAGTTTACTAGTGCCGGTTTGAAGTTCCTGCAGTTTTCACTGTAAAACCGAGTTGGAGCTAGTACCTCCCCATATATATGTATGGAGTGTAGTTTGCAACTGAAAAGAAACTTTGTGTTCTCAACAAGCTAGATGAAGGACGGCTTTCACACACAATTATCTCTGAGAACTGAGCATGTGGAGAGACGTTCGTTCATCTATCACAAAGGGAAAGGTTTGCAGGAGAACCTTTTACTGTGGTTTCTCAGTCTGTTTCCTAGAGCCGGTTTGAAATTCCTGCAGTTTTCACTGTAAAACCGAGTTGGAGCTAGTACCTCCCCATATATATGTATGGAGAGATGTTTGCAACTTAAAAGAAACCTTTTGTTCCCAACAAACTTGGTGAAGGACTGCTTTCACACACACTTATCTTTCAGAACTGCGCATGTGAAGAGACGTTCGTTCATCTAGCACAAATGGAACGGGTTGCAGGAGAAACTTTTACTGTGGTTTCTCAGTCTGTTTCCTAGTGCCGGTTTGAAGTTCCTGCCGTTTTAACTGTAAAACCGAGTTGGAGCTAGTACCTCCCCATATATATGTATGGAGTGGAGTCTGCAACTGAAAAGAAACTTTGTGTTCCCAACAACCTTGGTGAAGGCGGATTTCACACACAATTATCCCTCAGAACTGAGCATGTGGAGAGAAGTTCGTTCATCTAGCACAAAGGGAACGGGTTGCTGGAGAAATTTTTTCTATTTTTTCTCAGTGTGTTTCCTAGTGCCGGTTTGAATTTCCTGCGGTTTTCACTCTAAAACCGAGTTTGAGGTAGTAACAACCCTATATATGTATGGAGTACAGTTTGCTACTGAAAAGAAACTCTGTGTTCCCAACAAGCTAGGTGAAGGACGGCTTTCACACACACATATCTCTGAGAACTGAGCATGGGGAGAGACGTTCATTCATTTAGCACAAAGGGAACTGGTTGCAGGAGAATCTATATCTCTGGTTTCTCAGTGTGTTTCCTAGAGCCGGTTTGAAGTTCCTGCAGTTTTCACTGTAAAACCGAGTTGGAGTGAGTACCTCCCAATATATATGCATAGATTGCAGTTTGCAACTAAAAGGAATCTTTGTGTTCCCAACAACCTAGGTGAAGGACGGCTTTCACACACACTTAACTCTCAGAAATGAGCATTTGGAGAGATGTTCGTTCATCTAGCACAAAGGGAACCGGTTGCAGGAGAAACTTTTTCTCTGGTTTCTCAGTGTGTTTCCTAGTGCTGGTTTAAAGTTCCTGCAGTTTTCACTGTAAACCCGAGTTGGAGCGAGTACCTCCCCATATATATGCATTGATTGCTGTTTGCAACTGAAAAGAAACTTTGTGTTTCCAACAAGCTAGGTGAAGGACGGCTTTCACACACACTTATCTCTCAGAACTGAGCATGTGGAGAGAGGTTCGTTCATCTAGCACAAAGGGAACGGGTTGCAGGAAAAACTTTTTCTCTGGATTCTCAGTGTGTTTCCTAGGGCCGGTTTAAATTTCCTGCAGTTTTCACTGTAAAATCAGGTTGCAGCGAGTACCACCCCATATAAATGTATGGAGTGCAGTTTGCTACTGAAAAGAAACTCTATGTTCCTAACAAGCTAGGTGAAGGACGGCTTTCACACACAAGTATCTCTCAGAACAGAACATGTGGAGAGACGTTCGTTCATCTAGCACAAAGGGAACGGGTTGCAGGAGAAACATTTTCTCTGGTTTCTCAGTGTGTTTCCTAGTGCCGGTTTGACTTTCCAGCAGTTTTCACTGTAAAACCGAGTTGAAGCGAGTACCTCCCCATATTTATGCATTGATTGCAGTTTGCAACTGAAAAGAAACTTTGTGATCCCAAAAAGCTAGTTGAAAGACGGCTTTCACACACGCTTATCTCTCAGAACTGAGCATGTGGAGAGACGTTCGTTCATCTAGCACAAAGGGAACGGGTTGCATGAGAAACTTTTACTCTGGTTTCTCAGTCTGTTTCCTAGTGCCGGTTATAAGTTCCTGCAGTTTTCACTGTAAAACCGAGTTGGAGCTAGTACCTCCCCATATATATGTATGGAGTGTAGTTTGCAACTGAAAAGAAATTTCATGTTCTCAACAGGCTAGGTGAAGGACGGCTTTCACACACAATTATCTCTGAGAACTGAGCATGTGGAGAGACGTTCGATCATCTATCATAAAAGGGAACGGTTTGCAGGACAATCTTTTACTGTGGTTTCTCAGTCAGTTTACTAGTGCCGGTTTGAAGTTCCTGCAGTTTTCACTGTAAAACCGAGTTGGAGCTAGTACCTCCCCATATATATGTATGGAGTGTAGTTTGCAACTGAAAAGAAACTTTGTGTTCTCAACAAGCTAGATGAAGGACGGCTTTCACACACAATTATCTCTGAGAACTGAGCATGTGGAGAGACGTTCGTTCATCTATCACAAAGGGAAAGGTTTGCAGGAGAACCTTTTACTGTGGTTTCTCAGTCTGTTTCCTAGAGCCGGTTTGAAATTCCTGCAGTTTTCACTGTAAAACCGAGTTGGAGCTAGTACCTCCCCATATATATGTATGGAGAGATGTTTGCAACTTAAAAGAAACCTTTTGTTCCCAACAAACTTGGTGAAGGACTGCTTTCACACACACTTATCTTTCAGAACTGCGCATGTGAAGAGACGTTCGTTCATCTAGCACAAATGGAACGGGTTGCAGGAGAAACTTTTACTGTGGTTTCTCAGTCTGTTTCCTAGTGCCGGTTTGAAGTTCCTGCCGTTTTAACTGTAAAACCGAGTTGGAGCTAGTACCTCCCCATATATATGTATGGAGTGGAGTCTGCAACTGAAAAGAAACTTTGTGTTCCCAACAACCTTGGTGAAGGCGGATTTCACACACAATTATCCCTCAGAACTGAGCATGTGGAGAGAAGTTCGTTCATCTAGCACAAAGGGAACGGGTTGCAGGAGAAAATTTACTCTGGTTTCTCAGTCTGTTTCCTAGTGCCGGTTTGAAGTTCCTGCAGTTTTCACTGTAAAACCGAGTTGCAGCTAGTAGCTCCCCATATATATGTATGGAGTGGGGTTTGCAACTAAAAAGAAACTTTGTGTTCCCAACAAGCTAGGTGAAGGACGGCTTTCACACACAATTATCTCTCAGAACTGAGCATGTGGAAAGACGTTCGTTCATCTAGCACAAAGGGAACGGGTTGCAGGAGAAACTTTTACTCTGGTTTCTCAGTCTGTTTCCTAGTGCCGGTTTGAAGTTCCTGCCGTTTTCACTGTAAAACCGAGTTGGAGCTTGTACCTCCCCATATATATATATGGAGAGATGTTTGCAAATGAAAAGAAACTTTGTGTTCTCAACAAGCTAGGTGAAGGACGGCTTTCACACCCACTTATCTCTCAGAACTGAGCATGTGGAGAGACTTTCATTCATCTAGCACAAAGGGAATGGGTTACAGGAGAAACTTTTACTCTGGTTTCTCAGTCTGTTTCCTAGTGCCGGTTTGAAGTTCCTGCAGTTTTCACTGTAAAACCGAGTTGCAGCTAGTAGCTCCCCATATATATGTATGGAGTGGGGTTTGCAACTGAAAAGAAACTTTGTGTTCCCAACAAGCTAGGTGAAGGACGGCTTTCACACACAATTATCTCTCAGAACTGAGCATGTGGAAAGACGTTCGTTCATCTAGCACAAAGGGAACAGGTTGCAGGAGAAACTTTTTCTCTGGTTTCTCAGTCTGTTTCCTAGTGCCGGTTTGAAGTTCCTGCCGTTTTCACTGTAAAACCGAGTTGCAGCTAGTAGCTCCCCATATATATGTATGGAGTGGGGTTTGCAACTGAAAAGAAACCTTGTGTTCCCAACAAGCTAGGTGAAGGACGGCTTTCACACACACTTATCCCTCAGAACTGAGCATGTGGAGAGACGTTCGTTCATCTAGCACAAAGGGAACGGGTTGCAGGAGAAACTTTTTCTCTGGTTTCTCAGTGTGTTTCCAAGTGCCGGTTTGAAGTTCCTGCAGTTTTCACTCTAAAACCGAGTTGGAGCTAGTAACAACCTATATATATGTATGGAGTACATTTTGCAACTGAAAAGAAACTTTGTGTTCCCAACAAGCTAGGTGAAGGACGGCTTTCACACACACATATGTCTGAGAACTGAGCATGTGGAGAGACGTTCGTTCATCTAGCAAAAATGGAACTGTCTGCAAGAGAAACTTTTTCTCTGGTTTCTCAGTGTGTTTCCAAGTGCCGGTTTGAAGTTCCTGCAGTTTTCACTCTAAAACCGTGTTGGAGCTAGTAACAACCTATATATATGTATGGAGTACATTTTGCAACTGAAAAGAAACTTTGTGTTCCCAACAAGCTAGGTGAAGGACGGCTTTCACACACACATATGTCTGAGAACTGAGCATGTGGAGAGACGTTCGTTCATCTAGCAAAAATGGAACTGTCTGCAAGAGAAACTTTTTCTCTGGTTTCTCAGTGTGTTTCCTAGTGCCGGTTTGAAATTCCTGCAGTTTTCACTGTAAAACCGAGTTGGAGCTAGTACCTCCCCATATATATTTATGGAGTGTAGTTTGCAACTGAAAAGAAACTTTGTGTTCTCAACAAGCTAGGTGAAGGACGGCTTTCACACACAATTTTCTCTGAGAACTGAGCATGTGGAGAGACGTTCGTTCATCTATCACAAAGGGAAAGGTTTGCTGGAGAAACTTTTACTGTGGTTTCTCAGTCGGTTTCCTAGTGCCGGTTTGAAGTTCCTGCAGTTTTCACTGTAAAACCGAGTTGGAGCTAGTACCTACCCATATATATGTATGAAGAGATGTTTGCAACTTAAAAGAAAACTTTTGTTCCCAACAAGCTTGGTGAAGGACTGCTTTCACACACACTTATCTTTCAGAACTGAGCATGTGGAGAGACGTTCGTTCATCTAGCACAAAGGGAACGGGTTGCAGGAGAAACTTTTACTGTGGTTTCTCAGTCTGTTTCCTAGTGCCGGTTTGAAGTTCCTGCCGTTTTCACTGTAAAACCGAGTTGGAGCTAGTACCTCCCCATATATATGTATGGAGTGGAGTCTGCAACTGAAAAGAAACTTTGTGTTCCCAACAACCTTGGTGAAGGCGGATTTCACACACACTTATCCCTCAGAACTGAGCATGTGGAGAGAAGTTCGTTCATCTAGCACAAAGGGAACGGGTTGCAGGAGAAATTTTACTCTGGTTTCTCAGTCTGTTTCCTAGTGCCGGTTTGAAGTTCGTGCAGTTTTCACTGTAAAACCGAGTTGCAGCTAGTAGCTCCCCATATATATGTATGGAGAGATGTTTGCAACTTTAAAGAAACCTTTTGTTCCCAACAAGCTTCGTGAAGGACGGCTTTCACACACACTTGTCTTTCAGAAATGAGCATGTGGAGAGACGTTCGTTCATCTAGCACAAAGAGAATGGGTTGCAGGAGAATCTTTTACTGTGGTTTCTCAGTCTGTTTCCTAGTGCCGGTTTGAAGTTCCTGCCGTTTTCACTGTAAAACCGAGTTGGAGCTAGTACCTCCCCATATATATGTATGGAGAGATGTTTGCAACTGAAAAGAAACCTTGTGTTCCCAACAAGCTAAGTGAAGTACGGCATTCACACACACTTATCTCTCAGAACTGAGCATGTGGAGAGACGTTCGTTCATCTAGCACAAAGGGAACGGGTTGCATGAGAAACTTTTACTCTGGTTTCTCAGTCTGTTTCCTAGTGCCGGTTATAAGTTCCTGCAGTTTTCACTGTAAAACCGAGTTGGAGCTAGTACCTCCCCATATATATGTATGGAGTGTAGTTTGCAACTGAAAAGAAATTTCATGTTCTCAACAGGCTAGGTGAAGGACGGCTTTCACACACAATTATCTCTGAGAACTGAGCATGTGGAGAGACGTTCGATCATCTATCATAAAAGGGAACGGTTTGCAGGACAATCTTTTACTGTGGTTTCTCAGTCAGTTTACTAGTGCCGGTTTGAAGTTCCTGCAGTTTTCACTGTAAAACCGAGTTGGAGCTAGTACCTCCCCATATATATGTATGGAGAGATGTTTGCAACTTAAAAGAAACCTTTTGTTCCCAACAAGCTTGGTGAAGGGCAGCTTTCACACACACTTATGTTTCAGAACTGAGCATGTGGAGAGACGTTCGTTCATCTAGCACAAAGGGAACGGGTTGCAGGAGAATCTTTTACTGTGGTTTCTCAGTCTGTTTCCTAGTGCCGGTTTGAAGTTCCTGCCGTTTTCACTGTAAAACCGATTTTTAGCTAGTATCTCCCCATATATATGTATGGATAGATGTTTGCAACTGAAAAGAAACATTGTGTTCCCAACAAGCTAGGTGAAGTACGGCATTCACACACACTTATCTCTCAGAACTGAGCATGTGGAGAGACGTTCGTTCATCTAGCACAAAGGGAACGGGTTGCATGTGAAACTTTTACTCTGGTTTCTCAGTCTGTTTCCTAGTGCCGGTTTTAAGTTCCTGCAGTTTTCACTGTAAAACCGAGTTGGAGCTAGTACCTCCCCATATATATGTATGGAGTGTAGTTTGCAACTGAAAAGAAACTTTGTGTTCTCAACAAGCTAGATGAAGGACGGCTTTCACACACAATTATCTCTGAGAACTGAGCATGTGGAGAGACGTTCGTTCATCTATCACAAAGGGAAAGGTTTGCAGGAGAACCTTTTACTGTGGTTTCTCAGTCTGTTTCCTAGAGCCGGTTTGAAATTCCTGCAGTTTTCACTGTAAAACCGAGTTGGAGCTAGTACCTCCCCATATATATGTATGGAGATATGTTTGCAACTTAAAAGAAACCTTTTGTTCCCAACAAACTTGGTGAAGGACTGCTTTCACACACACTTATCTTTCAGAACTGCGCATGTGAAGAGACGTTCGTTCATCTAGCACAAATGGAACGGGTTGCAGGAGAAACTTTTACTGTGGTTTCTCAGTCTGTTTCCTAGTGCCGGTTTGAAGTTCCTGCCGTTTTAACTGTAAAACCGAGTTGGAGCTAGTACCTCCCCATATATATGTATGGAGTGGAGTCTGCAACTGAAAGAAACTTTGTGTTCCCAACAACCTTGGTGAAGGCGGATTTCACACACAATTATCCCTCAGAACTGAGCATGTGGAGAGAAGTTCGTTCATCTAGCACAAAGGGAACGGGTTGCTGGAGAAATTTTTTCTATTTTTTCTCAGTGTGTTTCCTAGTGCCGGTTTGAATTTCCTGCGGTTTTCACTCTAAAACCGAGTTTGAGGTAGTAACAACCCTATATATGTATGGAGTACAGTTTGCTACTGAAAAGAAACTCTGTGTTCCCAACAAGCTAGGTGAAGGACGGCTTTCACACACACATATCTCTGAGAACTGAGCATGGGGAGAGACGTTCATTCATTTAGCACAAAGGGAACTGGTTGCAGGAGAATCTATATCTCTGGTTTCTCAGTGTGTTTCCTAGAGCCGGTTTGAAGTTCCTGCAGTTTTCACTGTAAAACCGAGTTGGAGTGAGTACCTCCCAATATATATGCATAGATTGCAGTTTGCAACTAAAAGGAATCTTTGTGTTCCCAACAACCTAGGTGAAGGACGGCTTTCACACACACTTAACTCTCAGAAATGAGCATTTGGAGAGATGTTCGTTCATCTAGCACAAAGGGAACCGGTTGCAGGAGAAACTTTTTCTCTGGTTTCTCAGTGTGTTTCCTAGTGCTGGTTTAAAGTTCCTGCAGTTTTCACTGTAAACCCGAGTTGGAGCGAGTACCTCCCCATATATATGCATTGATTGCTGTTTGCAACTGAAAAGAAACTTTGTGTTTCCAACAAGCTAGGTGAAGGACGGCTTTCACACACACTTATCTCTCAGAACTGAGCATGTGGAGAGAGGTTCGTTCATCTAGCACAAAGGGAACGGGTTGCAGGAAAAACTTTTTCTCTGGATTCTCAGTGTGTTTCCTAGGGCCGGTTTAAATTTCCTGCAGTTTTCACTGTAAAATCAGGTTGCAGCGAGTACCACCCCATATAAATGTATGGAGTGCAGTTTGCTACTGAAAAGAAACTCTATGTTCCTAACAAGCTAGGTGAAGGACGGCTTTCACACACAAGTATCTCTCAGAACAGAACATGTGGAGAGACGTTCGTTCATCTAGCACAAAGGGAACGGGTTGCAGGAGAAACATTTTCTCTGGTTTCTCAGTGTGTTTCCTAGTGCCGGTTTGACTTTCCAGCAGTTTTCACTGTAAAACCGAGTTGAAGCGAGTACCTCCCCATATTTATGCATTGATTGCAGTTTGCAACTGAAAAGAAACTTTGTGATCCCAAAAAGCTAGTTGAAAGACGGCTTTCACACACGCTTATCTCTCAGAACTGAGCATGTGGAGAGACGTTCGTTCATCTAGCACAAAGGGAACGGGTTGCAGGGGAAACTTTTTCTCTGGTTTCTAATACTGTTTCCTAGTGCCGGTTTGAAGTTCCTGCCGTTTTCACTGTAAAACCGTGTTGGAACTAGTACCTCCCCATATATATGTATGGAGTGGAGTCTGCAACTGAAAAGAAAATTTGTGTTCCCAACAAGCTAGGTGAAGGACGGCTTTCACACACACTTATCTCTCAGAACTGAGCATGTGGAGAGACGTTCGTTCATCTAGCACAAAGGGAACGGTTTGCAGGAGAAACTTTTACTCTGGTTTCTCAGTCTGTTTCCTAGTGCCGGTTTGAAGTTCCTGCCGTTTTCACTGTAAAACCGAGTTGGAGCTAGTACCTCCCCATATATATGTATGGAGAGATGTTTGCAACTTTAAAGAAACCTTTTGTTCCCAACAAGCTTCGTGAAGGACGGCTTTCACACACACTTGTCTTTCAGAAATGAGCATGTGGAGAGACGTTCGTTCATCTAGCACAAAGGGAACGGGTTGCAGGAGAATCTTTTACTGTGGTTTCTCAGTCTGTTTCCTAGTGCCGGTTTGAAGTTCCTGCCGTTTTCACTGTAAAACCGAGTTGGAGCTAGTACCTCCCCATATATATGTATGGAGAGATGTTTGCAACTGAAAAGAAACCTTGTGTTCCCAACAAGCTAAGTGAAGGACGGCTTTCACACACACTTATCTCTCAGAACTGAGCATGTGGAGAGACGTTCGTTCATCTAGCACAAAGGGAACGGGTTGCATGAGAAACTTTTACTCTGGTTTCTCAGTCTGTTTCCTAGTGCCGGTTATAAGTTCCTGCAGTTTTCACTGTAAAACCGAGTTGGAGCTAGTACCTCCCCATATATATGTATGGAGTGTAGTTTGCAACTGAAAAGAAATTTCATGTTCTCAACAGGCTAGGTGAAGGACGGCTTTCACACACAATTATCTCTGAGAACTGAGCATGTGGAGAGACGTTCGATCATCTATCATAAAAGGGAACGGTTTGCAGGACAATCTTTTACTGTGGTTTCTCAGTCAGTTTACTAGTGCCGGTTTGAAGTTCCTGCAGTTTTCACTGTAAAACCGAGTTGGAGCTAGTACCTCCCCATATATATGTATGGAGTGTAGTTTGCAACTGAAAAGAAACTTTGTGTTCTCAACAAGCTAGATGAAGGACGGCTTTCACACACAATTATCTCTGAGAACTGAGCATGTGGAGAGACGTTCGTTCATCTATCACAAAGGGAAAGGTTTGCAGGAGAACCTTTTACTGTGGTTTCTCAGTCTGTTTCCTAGAGCCGGTTTGAAATTCCTGCAGTTTTCACTGTAAAACCGAGTTGGAGCTAGTACCTCCCCATATATATGTATGGAGAGATGTTTGCAACTTAAAAGAAACCTTTTGTTCCCAACAAACTTGGTGAAGGACTGCTTTCACACACACTTATCTTTCAGAACTGCGCATGTGAAGAGACGTTCGTTCATCTAGCACAAATGGAACGGGTTGCAGGAGAAACTTTTACTGTGGTTTCTCAGTCTGTTTCCTAGTGCCGGTTTGAAGTTCCTGCCGTTTTAACTGTAAAACCGAGTTGGAGCTAGTACCTCCCCATATATATGTATGGAGTGGAGTCTGCAACTGAAAAGAAACTTTGTGTTCCCAACAACCTTGGTGAAGGCGGATTTCACACACAATTATCCCTCAGAACTGAGCATGTGGAGAGAAGTTCGTTCATCTAGCACAAAGGGAACGGGTTGCAGGAGAAAATTTACTCTGGTTTCTCAGTCTGTTTCCTAGTGCCGGTTTGAAGTTCCTGCAGTTTTCACTGTAAAACCGAGTTGGAGCTAGTACCTCCCCATATATATGTATGGAGTGGGGTTTGCAACTAAAAGAAACTTTGTGTTCCCAACAAGCTAGGTGAAGGACGGCTTTCACACACAATTATCTCTCAGAACTGAGCATGTGGAAAGACGTTCGTTCATCTAGCACAAAGGGAACGGGTTGCAGGAGAAACTTTTACTCTGGTTTCTCAGTCTGTTTCCTAGTGCCGGTTTGAAGTTCCTGCCGTTTTCACTGTAAAACCGAGTTGGAGCTTGTACCTCCCCATATATATATATGGAGAGATGTTTGCAACTGAAAAGAAACTTTGTGTTCTCAACAAGCTAGGTGAAGGACGGCTTTCACACCCACTTATCTCTCAGAACTGAGCATGTGGAGAGACGTTCATTCATCTAGCACAAAGGGAATGGGTTACAGGAGAAACTTTTACTCTGGTTTCTCAGTCTGTTTCCTAGTGCCGGTTTGAAGTTCCTGCAGTTTTCACTGTAAAACCGAGTTGCAGCTAGTAGCTCCCCATATATATGTATGGAGTGGGGTTTGCAACTGAAAAGAAACTTTGTGTTCCCAACAAGCTAGGTGAAGGACGGCTTTCACACACAATTATCTCTCAGAACTGAGCATGTGGAAAGACGTTCGTTCATCTAGCACAAAGGGAACAGGTTGCAGGAGAAACTTTTTCTCTGGTTTCTCAGTCTGTTTCCTAGTGCCGGTTTGAAGTTCCTGCCGTTTTCACTGTAAAACCGAGTTGGAGCTTGTACCTCCCCATATATATATATGGAGAGATGTTTGCAACTGAAAAGAAACTTTGTGTTCCCAACAAGCTAGGTGAAGGACGGCTTTCACACCCACATATCTCTCAGAACTGAGCATGTGGAGAGACGTTCATTCATCTAGCAAAAAGGGAACGGGTTACAGGAGAAACTTTTACTCTGGTTTCTCAGTCTGTTTCCTAGTGCCGGTTTGAAGTTCCTGCAGTTTTCACTGTAAAACCGAGTTGCAGCTAGTAGCTCCCCATATATATGTATGGAGTGGGGTTTGCAACTGAAAAGAAACCTTGTGTTCCCAACAAGCTAGGTGAAGGACGGCTTTCACACACACTTATCCCTCAGAACTGAGCATGTGGAGAGACGTTCGTTCATCTAGCACAAAGGGAACGGGTTGCAGGAGAAACTTTTTCTCTGGTTTCTCAGTGTGTTTCCAAGGGCCGGTTTGAAGTTCCTGCAGTTTTCACTCTAAAACCGAGTTGGAGCTAGTAACAACCTATATATATGTATGGAGTACATTTTGCAACTGAAAAGAAACTTTGTGTTACCAACAAGCTAGGTGAAGGACGGCTTTCACACACACATATGTCTGAGAACTGAGCATGTGGAGAGACGTTCGTTCATCTAGCAAAAATGGAACTGTCTGCAAGAGAAACTTTTTCTCTGGTTTCTCAGTGTGTTTCCTAGTGCCGGTTTGAAATTCCTGCAGTTTTCACTGTAAAACCGAGTTGGAGCTAGTACCTCCCCATATATATTTATGGAGTGTAGTTTGCAACTGAAAAGAAACTTTGTGTTCTCAACAAGCTAGGTGAAGGACGGCTTTCACACACAATTTTCTCTGAGAACTGAGCATGTGGAGAGACGTTCGTTCATCTATCACAAAGGGAAAGGTTTGCTGGAGAAACTTTTACTGTGGTTTCTCAGTCGGTTTCCTAGTGCCGGTTTGAAGTTCCTGCAGTTTTCACTGTAAAACCGAGTTGGAGCTAGTACCTACCCATATATATGTATGAAGAGATGTTTGCAACTTAAAAGAAAACTTTTGTTCCCAACAAGCTTGGTGAAGGACTGCTTTCACACACACTTATCTTTCAGAACTGAGCATGTGGAGAGACGTTCGTTCATCTAGCACAAAGGGAACGGGTTGCAGGAGAAACTTTTACTGTGGTTTCTCAGTCTGTTTCCTAGTGCCGGTTTGAAGTTCCTGCCGTTTTCACTGTAAAACCGAGTTGCAGCTAGTACCTCCTCATATATATGTATGGAGTGGAGTCTGCAACTGAAAAGAAACTTTGTGTTCCCAACAACCTTGGTGAAGGCGGATTTCACACACACTTATCCCTCAGAACTGAGCATGTGGAGAGAAGTTCGTTCATCTAGCACAAAGGGAACGGGTTGCAGGAGAAATTTTACTCTGGTTTCTCAGTCTGTTTCCTAGTGCCGGTTTGAAGTTCGTGCAGTTTTCACTGTAAAACCGAGTTGCAGCTAGTAGCTCCCCATATATATGTATGGAGTGGGGTTTGCAACTGAAAAGAAACCTTGTGTTCCCAACAAGCTAGGTGAAGGACGGCTTTCACACACACTTATCCCTCAGAACTGAGCATGTGGAGAGACGTTCGTTCATCTAGCACAAAGGGAACGGGTTGCAGGAGGAACTTTTTCTCTGGTTTCTCAGTGTGTTTCCAAGTGCCAGTTTGAAGTTCCTGCAGTTTTCACTCTAAAACCGAGTTGGAGCTAGTAACAACCTATATATATGTATGGAGTACATTTTGCAACTGAAAAGAAACTTTGTGTTCCCAACAAGCTAGGTGAAGTACGGCTTTCACACACACATATGTCTGAGAACTGAGCATGTGGAGAGACGTTCGTTCATCTAGCAAAAATGGAACTGTCTGCAAGAGAAACTTTTTCTCTGGTTTCTCAGTGTGTTTCCTAGTGCCGGTTTGAAATTCCTGCAGTTTTCACTGTAAAACCGAGTTGGAGCGAGTTCCTCTCCATATATATGCATTGATTGCAGTTTACAACTGAAAAGAATCTTTGTGTTCCCAACAAGTTAGGTGAAGTAATGCTTTCACACACAATTATCTCTGAGAACTGAACATGTGGAGAGACGTTCGTTCATCTAGCACAAAGGGAACAGCTTGCAGGAGAAATTATTGTCTGGTTTCTCAGTCTGTTTCCTAGTGCCGGTTTGAAGTTCCTGCAGTTTTCACTGTAAAACCGTGTTGCAGCTAGTAGCTCCCCATATATATGTATGGAGTGGGGTTTGCAACTGAAAAGAAACCTTGTGTTCCCAACAAGCTAGGTGAAGGACGGCTTTCACACACACTTATCCCTCAGAACTGAGCATGTGGAGAGACGTTCGTTCATCTAGCACAAAGGGAACGGGTTGCATGAGAAATTTTTCTCTGGTTTCTCAGTGTGTTTCCAAGTGCCGGTTTGAAGTTCCTGCAGTTTTCACTCTAAACCGAGTTGGAGCTAGTAACAACCTATATATATTTATGGAGTACATTTTGCAACTGAAAAGAAACTATGTGTTCCCAACAAGCTAGGTGAAGGGCGGCTTTCACACACACATATGTCTGAGAACTGAGCATGTGGAGAGACTACCGTTCATCTAGCACAAAGGGAACGGGTTGCAGGAGAAACTTTTTCTCTGGTTTCTCTTTGTGTTTCCAAGTGCCACTTTGAAGTTCTTGCAGTTTTCACTGTAAAACCAGGTTGCAGCGAGTACCACCCCATATAAATGTATGGAGGGCAGTTTGCTACTGTAAAGAAACTCTATGTTCCTAACAAGCTAGGGGAAGTATGGCTTTCACACACACTTATCTCTCAAAACTGAGCATGTGGAGAGACGTTCGTTCATCTAGCACAAAGGGAACGGGTTGCAGGAGAAACATTTTCTCTGGGTTCTCAGTCTGTTTCTTAGTGCCGGTTTGACTTTCCAGCAGTTTTCACTGTAAAACCGAGTTGAAGCGTGTACCTCCCCATATTTATGCATTGATTGCAGTTTGCAACTGAAAAGAAACTTTGTGTTCCCAAAAAGCTTGGTGAAAGGCGGCTTTCACACACACATATCTCTCAGAACTGAGCATGTGGAGAGACGTTCGTTCATCTAGCACAAAGGGAACGGGTTGCAGGGGAAACTTTTTCTCTGGTTTCTAATTCTGTTTCCTAGTGCCGGTTTGAAGTTCCTGCCGTTTTAACTGTATAACCGTGTTGGAACTAGTACCTCCCCATATATATGTATGGAGAGGAGACTGCAACTGAAAAGAAAATTATTTTCCCAACAAGCTAGGTGAAGGACGGCTTTCACACACACTTATCTCTCAGAACTGAGCATGTGGAGAGACGTTCGTTCATCTAGCACAAAGGGAACGGGTTGCAGGAGAAACTTTTACTCTGGTTTCTCAGTCTGTTTCCTAGTGCCGGTTTGAAGTTCCTGCCGTTTTCACTGTAAAACCGAGTTGGAGCTAGTACCTCCCCATATATATGTATGGAGAGATGTTTGCAACTGAAAAGAAACCTTGTGTTCCCAACAAGCTAGGTGAAGGACGGCTTTCACACACACTTATCCCTCAGAACTGAGCATGTGGAGAGACGTTCGTTCATCTAGCACAAAGGGAACGGGTTGCAGAAGAAACTTTTACTGTGGTTTCTCAGTCTGTTTCCTTGTGCCGGTTTGAAGTTCCTGCAGTTTTCACTGTAAAACGGAGTTGGAGCTAGTACCTCCCCATATATATGTATGGAGAGATGTTTGCAACTTTAAAGAAACCTTGTGTTCCCAACAAGCTTGGTGAAGGCCGGCTTTCACACACACTTATCTCTCAGAACTGAGCATGTGGAGAGACGTTCGTTCATCTAGCACAAAGGGAACGGGTTGCAGGAGAATCTTTTACTGTGGTTTCTCAGTCTGTTTCCTAGTGCCGGTTTGAAGTTCCTGCCGTTTTCACTGTAAAACCGAGTTGGAGCTAGTACCTCCCCATATATATGTATGGAGTGGAGTCTGCAACTGAAAAGAAACTTTGTGTTCCCAACAAGCTAGGTGAAGTCGGAATTCACACACACTTATCCCTCAGAACTGAGCATGTGGAGAGAAGTTCGTTCATCTAGCACAAAGGGAACGGGTTGCAGGAGAAATTTTACTCTGGTTTCTCAGTCTGTTTCCTAGTGCCGGTTTGAAGTTCCTGCCGTTTCCACTGTAAAACCGAGTTGGATCTTGTACCTCCCATATATATGTATGGAGAGATGTATGCAACTGAAAAGAAACTTTGTGTTCCCAACAAGCTAGGTGAAGGACGGCTTTCACACCCACTTATCTCTCTGAACTGAGCATGTGGAGAGACGTTCATTCATCTAGCACAAATGGAACGGGTTGCAGGAGAAATTTTTACTCTGGTTTCTCAGTCTGTTTCCTAGTGCCGGTTTGAAGTTCCTGCAGTTTTCACTGTAAAACCGAGTTGGAGCGAGTACCTCCCCATATATATGTATGGAGAGATTTTTGCAACTGAAAAGAAACTTTGTGTTCCCAACAAGCTAGGTGAAGGACGGCTTTCACACACACTTATCCCTCAGTACTGAGCATGTGGAGAGACGTTCGTTCATCTAGCACAATGGGAACGGGTTGTAGGAGGAACTATTACTGTGGTTTCTCAGTCTGTTTCCTATTGCCGGTTTGAAGTTCCTGCCGTTTTCACTGTAAATCCGAGTTGCAGCTAGTACCTCCCCATATATATGTATGGAGAGATGTTTGCAACTGAAAAGAAACCTTGTGTTCCCGAACAAGCTAGGTGAAGTACGGCTTTCACACAACACTTATCTCTCAGAACTGAGCATGTGGAGAGACGTTCGTCATCTAGCACAAAGGGAACGGGTTGCAGGAGATAACTTTTACTCTGGTTTCTCAGTCTGTTTCCTAGTGCCGGTTTGAAGTTCCTGCCGTTTTCACTGTAAAACCGAGTTGGAGCTAGTACCCTCCCCATATATATGTATGGAGAGATGTTTGCAACTGAAAAGAAACTTTGTGTTCCCAACAAGCTAGGTGAAGAGACGGCTTTCACACACACTTATCCTCAGAACTGAGCATGTGGAGAGACGTTCGTTCATCTAGACACAAAGGGAACGGGTTGCAGGAGAAATTTTACTCTGGTTTCTCAGTCTGTTTCCTAGTGCCGGTTTGAAGTTCCTGCGTTTTCACTGTAAAACCGAGTTGGAGCTAGTACCTCCCCATATATATGTATGGAGAGATGTTTGCAACTGAAAGAAACCTTTGTGTTCCCAACAAGCTAGGTGAAGGACGGCTTTCACACACCACTTATTCTCTTAGAACTGAGCATGTGGAGAGACGTTCGTCATCTAGCACAAAGGGAACGGGTTGCAGGAGAATCTTTTACTCTGGTTTCTCAGTCTGTTTCCTATGCCGGTTTGAAGTTCCTGCAGTTTTCACTGTAAATCCGAGTTGGAGCGAGTACCTCCCCATATATAATGTATGGAGAGATTTTTGCAACTGAAAAGAACTCTGTGTTCCCAACAAGCTAGGTAAGTACGGCTTTCACAACACACTTATCTCTCAGAACTGAACATGTGGAGAGACTACCGTTCATCTAGCACAAAGGGAACGGGTTGCAGGAGAAACTTTTCTCTGGTTTCTCTTTGTGTTTCCAAGTGCCACTTTGAAGTTCTTGCAGTTTTCACTGTAAAACCAGGTTGCAGCGAGTACCACCCCATATAAATGTATGGAGGGCAGTTTGCTACTGTAAAGAAACTCTATGTTCCTAACAAGCTAGGGGAAGTATGGCTTTCACACACACTTATCTCTCAAAACTGAGCATGTGGAGAGACGTTCGTTCATCTAGCACAAAGGGAACGGGTTGCAGGAGAAACATTTTCTCTGGGTTCTCAGTCTGTTTCTTAGTGCCGGTTTGACTTTCCAGCAGTTTTCACTGTAAAACCGAGTTGAAGCGTGTACCTCCCCATATTTATGCATTGATTGCAGTTTGCAACTGAAAAGAAACTTTGTGTTCCCAAAAAGCTTGGTGAAAGGCGGCTTTCACACACATATCTCT
>NW_022587925.1:0-33380 GCF_009834535.1 Camelus ferus | reverse complement strand
AGGAGAAAATTTTTACTCTTCTTCTCAGATGTTTCTAGTGCCGGTTTCAAGTTCCTGCAGTTTTCACTGTAAAAAAGTTGGAGCTAGTTCTTTCCCATATATATGCATGGAGTGGAGTTGGAAACTGAAAAGAAACTTTGTGTTCCCAACAAGCAAGTTGAAGGAGGCTTTCACACACACATATCTCTCAAAACTGAGCATGTGGAGAGACGTTCGTTCATCTAGCAAAAAGGGAACGGGTTGCAGGATAAACTTTAACTTGTATTCTCAGTCTGTTTCCTAGTGCCGTTTTGAAGTTCCTGCAGTTTTCACTGTAAAACCGAGTTGGAGCTAGTACATTCCCATATATATGTATGGAGTGGAGTTTGCAACTGGAAAGAATCTTTGTGTTCCCAACAAGCAAGTTAAAAGGACTTCTTTCACACACACTTATCTCTCAAAACTGAGGCATGTGGAGAGACGTTCGTTCATCTAGCACAAAGGGAACTGGTTGCAGGAGAAACTTTTAATCTGGTTTCTCAGTCTGTTTCCTAGTGCCGGTTTCAAGTTCCTGCAGTTTTCACTATAAAAAAGTTGGAGCTAGTTCTTTCCCATATATATGTATGGAGTGGAGTTGGAAACTGAAAATAAACCTTTGTGTTCCCAAAAGCTAGTTGAAGGACGGCTTTTCACACACACATATCACTCAAAACTGAGCATGTGGAAAGACGTTCGTTCATCTACCAAAAAAAGGGAACGGGTTGCAGGAGAAACTTTTTCTTGTTTTCTCTGTCTGTTTCCTAGTGCCGGTTTGAAGTTCCTGCAGTTTTAACTGTAAAACGGAGTTGGAGCTAGTACCTTCCCATATGTATGTATGGAGTGGAGTTGGAACCTGAAAATAAACTTTGTGTTCCCAACAAGCTAGTTGAAGGACGGCTTTCACACACACATATATCTCAAAACTGAGCATGTGGAGAGACGTTCGTTCATCTAGCAAAAAAGGGAACGGGTTGCAGGAGAAACTTTTTCTTGTTTTCTAAGTCTGTTTCCTAGTGCCGGTTTGAAAATCCTGCAGTTTTCACTGTAAAACGGAGTTGGAGCTAGTACCTTCCCATATATATTTATGGAATGGAGTTGGAATCTGAAAACAAACTTTGTGTTCCCAACAAGCTAGTTGAAGGACAGCTTTCACACACAATTATCTCTCAAAAGTGAGCATTTGGAGAGACGTTCGTTCATCTAGCAAAAAAGGGAACGGGTTGCAGGAGAAACTTTTAATTGTTTTCTCAGTCTGTTTCCTAGTGCCGTATTGAAGATCCTGCAGTTTTCACTGTGAAACCGATTTGGAGCTAGTACCTTCCCATATATATGTATGGAGTGGGGTTTGCAAATGAAAAGAACCTTTGTGTTCCCAACAAGCAAGTTAAAGGACTTCTTTCACACACACTTATCTCTCAAAACTGAGCATGTGGAGAGACGTTCGTTCATCAAGCACAAAGGGAACGGGTTGCAGGAGAAACTTTTACTCTGATTTCTCAGTCTGTTTCCTAGTGCCGGTTTCAAGTTCCTGCAGTTTTCACTGTAAAACCGAGGTGCATCTAGTACCTTCCCATATATATGTATGGAGTGGAGTTGGAAACTGAAAAGAAACTTTGTGTTCCCAACAAGCTAGTTGAAGGACGGCTTTCACACATATTTATCTCTCGAAACTGAGCATGTGGAGAGATGTTCGTTCATCTAGCAAAAAAGGGAACGTGTTGCAGGAGAAAGTTTTTCTATGGTTTCTCAGTCTGTTTCCTAGTGCCGGTTTGAAGTTCCTGCAGTTTTCACTGTAAAACCGAGTTGGAGCTACTACCTTCCCATATATATGTATGGAGTGGAATTGGAAACTGAAAAGAAACTTTGTGTTCCCAACAAGCTAGTTGAAGGACTTCTTTCACACACATTTATCTCTCAAAACTGAGCATGTGGAGAGACGTTCGTTCATCTAGCACAAAGGGAACGGGTTGCAGGAGAAACTTTTACTCTGATTTCTCAGTCTGTTTCCTAGTGCCGGTTTCAAGTTCCTGCAGTTTTCACTGTAAAAAAGTTGGAGCTAGTTCTTTCCCATATATATGTATGGAGTGGAGTTGGAAACTGAAAATAAACTTTGTGTTCCCAAAAGCTAGTTGAAGGACGGCTTTCACACACACATATCACTCAAAACTGAGCATGTGGAGAGACGTTCGTTCATCTACCAAAAAAAGGGAACGGGTTGCAGGAGAAACTTTTTCTTGTTTTCTCTGTCTGTTTCCTAGTGCCGGTTTGAAGTTCCTGCAGTTTTAACTGTAAAACGGAGTTGGAGCTAGTACCTTCCCATATGTATGTATGGAGTGGAGTTGGAACCTGAAAATAAACTTTGTGTTCCCAACAAGCTAGTTGAAGGACGGCTTTCACACACACATATATCTCAAAACTGAGCATGTGGAGAGAAGTTCGTTCATCTAGCAAAAAAGGGAACGGGATGCAGGAGAAACTTTTTCTTGTTTTCTAAGTCTGTTTCCTAGTGCCGGTTTGAAGTTCCTGCAGTTTTCACTGTAAAACGGAGTTGGAGCTATTTCCTTCCCATATATATTTATGGAATGGAGTTGGAATCTGAAAACAAACTTTGTGTTCCCAACAAGCTAGTTGAAGGACGGCTTTCACACACAATTATCTCTCAAAAGTGAGCATGTGGAGAGACGTTCGTTCATCTAGCAAAAAAGGGAACGGGTTGCAGGAGAAACTTTTAATTGTTTTCTCAGTCTGTTTCCTAGTGCCGTATTGAAGATCCTGCAGTTTTCACTGTGAAACCGAGTTGGAGCAGGTACCTTCCCATATATATGTATGGAGTGGGGTTTGCAAATGAAAAGAACCTTTGTGTTCCCAACAAGCAAGTTAAAGGACTTCTTTCACACACACTTATCACTCAAAACTGAGCATGTGGAGAGACGTTCGTTCATCAAGCACAAAGGGAAAGGGTTGCAGGAGAAACTTTTACTCTGCTTTCTCAGTCTGTTTCCTAGTGCCGGTTTGAAGTTCCTGCATTTTTCACTGTAAAACCGAGGTGCATCTAGTACCTTCCCATATAAATGTATGGAGTGGAGTTGGAAACTGAAAAGAAACTTTGTGTTCCCAACAAGCTAGTTGAAGGACGGCTTTCACACATATTTATCTCTCGAAACTGAGCATGTGGAGAGATGTTCGTTCATCTAGCAAAAAAGGGAACGGGTTGCAGGAGAAACTTTTACTGTGGTTTCTCAGTCTGTTTCCTAGTGCCGTTTTGAAGTTCCTGCAGTTTTCACTGTAAAACCTAGTTGGAGCTAGTACCTTCCCATATATATGTATGGAGTGGAGTTGGAAACTGAAAAGAAACTTTGTGTTCCCAAAAAGTTAGTTGAAGGACGGCTTTCACACACACTTATCTCTCAAAACTGAGCATGTGGGGAGACGTTCGTTCATCTAGCACAATTGGAACGGGGTGCAGGAGAAAGTTTTTCTATGGTTTCTCAGTCTGTTTCCTAGTGCCTGTTTGAAGTTCCTGCAGTTTTCACTGTAAAACCGAGTTGGTGCTAGTACCTTCCCATATATATGTATGGAGTGGAGTTGGAAACTGAAAAGAAACTTTGTGTTCCCAACAAGCTAGTTGAAGGACTTCTTTCACACACAGTTATCTCTCAAAATTGAGCATGTGGGGAGACGTTCGTTCATCTAGCACAATTGGAACGGGGTGCAGGAGAAACTTTTACTCTGGTTTCTCAGTCTGTTTCCTAGTGCCGGTTTGAAGTTCCTGCAGTTTTCACAGTAAAACCGAGGTGGAGCTAGTACCTTCCCATATATATGTATGGAGTGGTGTTGGAAACTGAAAAGAAACTTTGTGTTACCAACAAGCTAGTTGAAGGACTTCTTTCACACACACTTATCTCTCAAAACTGAGCATGTGGAGATACGTTCGTTCATCTAGCAAAAAAGGGAACGGGTTGCAGGAGAAACTTTTACTTGTTTTCTCACTCTGTTTCCTAGTGCCGTTTTGAAGTTCCTGCAGTTTTCACTGTAAAACCGAGTTGGAGCTAGTACCTTCCCATATATATGCATGGAGTGGAGTTTGCAACTGAAAAGAAACTTTGTGTTCCCAACAAGCAAGTTAAAGGACTTCTTTCACACACATTTATCTCTCAAAACTGAGCATGTGGAGAGACGTTCGTTCATCTAGCACAATGGGAACGGGTTGCAGGAGAAACTTTTACTCTGGTTTCTCAGTCTGTTTCCTAGTGCCGTTTTGAAGTTCCTGCAGTTTTCACTGTAAAAAAGTTGGAGCTAGTTCTTTCACATATATATGTATGGAGTGGAGTTGGAAACTGAAAATAAACTTTGTTTTCCCAACAATCTAGTTGAAGGACGGCTTTCACACACACTTATCTCTCAAAACTGAGCATGTGGAGAGACGTTCGTTCATCTAGCAAAAAAGGGAACGGGTTGCAGGAGAAACTTTTTCTTGTTTTATCAGTCTGTTTCCTAGTGACGTTTTGAAGTTCCTGCAGTTTTCACTGTAAAACCGAGTTGGAGCTAGTACCTTCCCATATATATGTATGGAGTGGAATTTGCAACTTGAAAGAATCTTGGTGTTCCCAACAAGCAAGTTAAAGGACCTCTTTCACACACACTTATCTCTCAAAACTGAGCATGTGGAGAGACGTTCGTTCATCTAGCACAAAGGGAACGGGTTGCAGGAGAAAATTTTACTCTGATTTCTCAGTCTGTTTCCTAGTGCCGGTTTCAAGTTCCTGCAGTTTTCACTGTAAAAAAGTTGGAGCTAGTTCTTTCCCATATATATGTATGGAGTGGAGTTGGAAACTGAAAATAAACTTTGTGTTCCCAAAAGCTAGTTGAAGGACGGCTTTCACACACACATATTTCTCAAAATTGAGCATGTGGAGAGACGTTCGTTCATCTACCAAAAAAGGGAACGGGTTGCAGGAGAAACTTTTTCTTGTTTTCTCAGTCTGTTTCCTAGTGCCGATTTGAAGTTCCTGCAGTTTTTACTGTAAAACGGAGTTGGAGCTAGTACCTTCCCATATGTATGTATGGAGTGGAGTTGGAAACTGAAAATAAACTTTGTGTTCCCAACAAGCTAGTTGAAGGACGGCTTTCACACACACATATATCTCAAAACTGAGCATGTGGAGAGACGTTCGTTCATCTAGCAAAAAAGGGAACGGGTTGCAGGAGAAACTTTTTCTTGTTTCCTAAGTCTGTTTCCTAGTGCCGGTTTGAAGTTCCTGCAGTTTTCACTGTAAAACGGAGTTGGAGCTAGTACCTTCCCATATATATTTATGGAATGGAGTTGGAATCTGAAAATAAACTTTGTGTTCCCAACAAGCTAGTTGAAGGACGGCTTTCACACACAATTATCTCTCAAAACTGAGCATGTGGAGAGACGTTCGTTCATCTAGCAAAAAAGGGAACGTGTTGCAGGAGAAAGTTTTTCTATGGTTTCTCAGTCTGTTTCCTAGTGCCGGTTTGAAGTTCCTGCAGTTTTCACTGTAAAACCGAGTTGGAGCTACTACCTTCCCATATATATGTATGGAGTGGAGTTGGAAACTGAAAAGATACTTTGTGTTCCCAACAAGCTAGTTGAAGGACGGCTTTCACACACACTTATCTCTCAAAACTGAGCATGTGGAGAGACGTTCGTTCATCTAGCACAAAGGGAACGGGTTGCAGGAGAAACTTTTAATCTGGTTTCTCAGTCTGTTTCCTAGTGCCGGTTTGAAGTTCCTGCAGTTTTCACTGTAAAACCGAGTTGGAGCTAGTTCCTTCCCATATATATGTATGGAGTGGAGTTGGAAACTGAAAAGAAACTTTGTGTTCCCAACAAGCTAGTTGAAGGACTTCTTTCACACACATTTATCTCTCAAAACTGAGCATGTGGAGAGACGTTCGTTCATCTAACACAAACGGAACGGGTTGCAGGAGAAAATTTTACTCTGATTTCTCAGTCTGTTTCCTAGTGCCGGTTTCAAGTTCCTGCAGTTTTCACTGTAAAAAAGTTGGAGCTAGTTCTTTCCCATATATATGTATGGAGTGGAGTTGGAAACTGAAAATAAACTTTGTGTTCCCAAAAGCTAGTTGAAGGACGGCTTTCACACACACATATTTCTCAAAATTGAGCATGTGGAGAGACGTTCGTTCATCTTCCAAAAAAGGGAACGGGTTGCAGGAGAAACTTTTTCTTGTTTTCTCAGTCTGTTTCCTAGTGCCGGTTTGAAGTTCCTGCAGTTTTTACTGTAAAACGGAGTTGGAGCTAGTACCTTCCCATATGTATGTATGGAGTGGAGTTGGAAACTGAAAATAAACTTTGTGTTCCCAACAAGCTAGTTGAAGGACGGCTTTCACACACACATATATCTCAAAACAGCATGTGGAGAGACGTTCGTTCATCTAGCAAAAAAGGGAACGGGTTGCAGGAGAAACTTTTTCTTGTTTCCTAAGTCTGTTTCCTAGTGCCGGTTTGAAGTTCCTGCAGTTTTCACTGTAAAACGGAGTTGGAGCTAGTACCTTCCCATATATATTTATGGAATGGAGTTGGAATCTGAAAATAAACTTTGTGTTCCCAACAAGCTAGTTGAAGGACGGCTTTCACACACAATTATCTCTCAAAATTGAGCATGTGGAGAGACGTTCGTTCATCTAGCAAAAAAGGGAACGTGTTGCAGGAGAAAGTTTTTCTATGGTTTCTCAGTCTGTTTCCTAGTGCCGGTTTGAAGTTCCTGCAGTTTTCACTGTAAAACCGAGTTGTAGCTACTACCTTCCCATATATATGTATGGAGTGGAGTTGGAAACTGAAAAGATACTTTGTGTTCCCAACAAGCTAGTTGAAGGACGGCTTTCACACACACTTATCTCTCAAAACTGAGCATGTGGAGAGACGTTCGTTCATCTAGCACAAAGGGAACGGGTTGCAGGAGAAACTTTTAATCTGGTTTCTCAGTCTGTTTCCTAGTGCCGGTTTGAAGTTCCTGCAGTTTTCACTGTAAAACCGAGTTGGAGCTAGTTCCTTCCCATATATATGTATGGAGTGGAGTTGGAAACTGAAAAGAAACTTTGTGTTCCCAACAAGCTAGTTGAAGGACTTCTTTCACCCACATTTATCTCTCAAAACTGAGCATGTGGAGAGACGTTCGTTCATCTAGCACAAAGGGAACGGGTTGCAGGAGAAAATTTTACTCTGATTTCTCAGTCTGTTTCCTAGTGCCGGTTTCAAGTTCCTGCAGTTTTCACTGTAAAAAAGTTGGAGCTAGTTCTTTCCCATATATATGTATGGAGTGGAGTTGGAAACTGAAAATAAACTTTGTGTTCCCAAAAGCTAGTTGAAGGACGGCTTTCACACACACATATTCTCAAAATTGAGCATGTGGAGAGACGTTCGTTCATCTTCCAAAAAAGGGAACGGGTTGCAGGAGAAACTTTTTCTTGTTTTCTCAGTCTGTTTCCTAGTGCCGGTTTGAAGTTCCTGCAGTTTTACTGTAAAACGGAGTTGGAGCTAGTACCTTCCCATATGTATGTATGGAGTGGAGTTGGAAACTGAAAATAAACTTTGTGTTCCCAACAAGCTAGTTGAAGGACGGCTTTCACACACACATATATCTCAAAACAGCATGTGGAGAGACGTTCGTTCATCTAGCAAAAAAGGAACGGGTTGCAGGAGAAACTTTTTCTTGTTTTCTAAGTCTGTTTCCTAGTGCCGGTTTGAAGTTCCTGCAGTTTTCACTGTAAAACGGAGTTGGAGCTAGTACCTTCCCATATATATTTATGGAATGGAGTTGGAATCTGAAAATAAACTTTGTGTTCCCAACAAGCTAGTTGAAGGACGGCTTTCACACACAATTATCTCTCAAAATTGAGCATGTGGAGAGACGTTCGTTCATCTAGCAAAAAAGGGAACGTGTTGCAGGAGAAAGTTTTTCTATGGTTTCTCAGTCTGTTTCCTAGTGCCGGTTTGAAGTTCCTGCAGTTTTCACTGTAAAACCGAGTTGGAGCTACTACCTTCCCATATATATGTATGGAGTGGAGTTGGAAACTGAAAAGATACTTTGTGTTCCCAACAAGCTAGTTGAAGGACGGCTTTCACACACACTTATCTCTCAAAACTGAGCGTGTGGAGAGACTTTCGTTCATCTAGCACAAAGGGAACGGGTTGCAGGAGAAACTTTTACTCTGGTTTCTCAGTCTGTTTCCTAGTGCCGGTTTCAAGTTCCTGCAGTTTTCACTGTAAAAAAGTTGGAGCTAGTTCTTTCCCATATATATGCATGGATTGGAGTTGGAAACTGAAAAGAAACTTTGTGTTCCCAACAAGCAAGTTGAAGGACGGCTTTCACACACACATATCTCTCAAAACTGAGCATGTGGAGAGACGTTCGTTCATCTAGCAAAAAAGGGAACGGGTTGCAGGAGAAACTTTTACTTGTTTTCTCAGTCTGTTTCCTAGTGCCGTTTGAAGTTCCTGCAGTTTTCACTGTAAAACCGAGTTGGAGCTAGTACCTTCCCATATATATGTATGGAGTGGAGTTTGCAACTGGAAAGAAACTTTGTGTTCCCAACAAGCAAGTTAAAGGACTTCTTTCACACACACTTATCTCTCAAAACTGAGCATGTGGAGAGACGTTCGTTCATCTAGCAGAAAGGGAACTGGTTGCAGGAGAAACTTTTAATCTGGTTTCTCAGTCTGTTTCCTAGTGCCGGTTTGAAGTTCCTGCAGTTTTCACTGTAAAACCGAGTTGGAGCTAGTTCCTTCCCATATATATGTATGGAGTGGAGTTGGAAACTGAAAAGAAACTTTGTGTTCCCAACAAGCTAGTTGAAGGACTTCTTTCACACACATTTATCTCTCAAACTTAGCATGTGGAGAGACGTTCGTTCATCTAGCACAAAGGGAACGGGTTGCAGGAGAAACTTTTACTCTGTTTTCTCAGTCTGTTTCCTAGTGCCGGTTTCAAGTTCCTGCAGTTTTCACTGTAAAAATGTTGGAGCTAGTTCTTTCCCATATATATGTATGGAGTGGAGTTGGAAACTGAAAATAAACTTTGTGTTCCCAAAAGCTAGTTGAAGGACGGCTTTCACACACACATATCTCTCAAAATTGAGCATGTGGAGAGACGTTCGTTCATCTACCAAAAAAGGGAACGGGTTGCAGGAGAAACTTTTTCTTGTTTCCTCAGTCTGTTTCCTAGTGCCGGTTTGAAGTTCCTGCAGTTTTCACTGTAAAACCGATTTGGAGCTAGTACCTTCCCATATGTATGTATGGAGTGGAGTTGGAAAATGAAAATAAACTTTGTGTTCCCAACAAGCTAGTTGAAGGACGGCTTTCACACACACATATATCTCATAACTGAGCATGTGGAGAGACGTTCGTTCATCTAGCAAAAAAGGGAACGGGTTGCAGGAGAAACTTTTTCTTGTTTTCTAAGTCTGTTTCCTAGTGCCGGTTTGAAGTTCCTGCAGTTTTCACTGTAAAACGGGGTTGGAGCTAGTACCTTCCCATATATATGTATGGAATGGAGTTGGATTCTGAAAAGAAACTTTGTGTTCCCAACAAGCTAGTTGAAGGAAGGCTTTCACACACAATTATCTCTCAAAACTGAGCATGTGGAGAGACGTTCGTTCATCTAGCAAAAAAGGGAACGGGTTGCAGGAGAAACTTTTACTTGTTTTCTCAGTCTGTTTCCTAGTGCCGTTTTGAAGTTCCTGCAGTTTTCACATTAAAACCGAGTTGGAGCTAGTACCTTCCCTTATATATGTATGGAGTGAAGTTTGCAAGTGAAAAGAAACTTTGTGTTCCCAACAAGCAAGTTAAAGGAGTTCTTTCACACACACTTATCTCTCAAAACTGAGCATGTGGAGAGACGTTCGTTCATCTAGCACAAAGGGAACGGGTTGCAGGAGAAACTTTTACTCTGGTTTCTCAGTCTGTTTCCTAGTGCCGGTTTGAAGTTCCTGCAGTTTTCACTGTAAAAAAGTTGGAGCTAGTTCTTTCACATATATATGTATGGAGTGGAGTTGGAAACTGAAAATAAGCTTTGTGTTCCCAAAAAGCTAGTTGAAGGACGGCTTTCCCACACAATTATCTCTCAAAACTGAGCATGTGGAGAGACGTTCGTTCATCTAGCAAAAAGGGAACGGGTTGCAGGAGAAACTTTTTCTTGTTTTCTCAGTCTGTTTCCTAGTGCCGTTTTGAAGTTCCTGCAGTTTTCAGTGTAAAACCGAGTTGGAGCTAGTACCTTCCCATATATATGTATGGAGTGGAGTTTGCAACTGGAAAAGAATCTTTGTGTTCCCAACAAGCTAGTTGAAGGACTTCTTTCACACACACTTATCTCTCAAAACTGAGCATGTGGAGAGACGTTCGTTCATCTAGCACAAAGGGAACGGGTTGCAGGAGAAACTTTTACTCTGGTTTCTCAGTCTGTTTCCTAGTGCCGGTTTGAAGTTCCTGCAGTTTTCACTGTAAAACCGAGTTGGAGCTAGTTCCTTCCCATATATATGTATGGAGTGGAGTTGGAAACTGAAAAGAAACTTTGTGTTCCCAACAAGCTAGTTGAAGGACTTCTTTCACACACATTTATCTCTCAAAACTGAGCATGTGGAGAGACGTTCGTTCATCTAGCACAAAGGGAACGGGTTGCAGGAGAAACTTTTACTCTGATTTCTCAGTCTGTTTCCTAGTGCCGGTTTCAAGTTCCTGCAGTTTTCACTGTAAAAAAGTTGGAGCTAGTTCTTTCCCATATATATGTATGGAGTGGAGTTGGAAACTGAAAATAAACTTTGTGTTCCCAAAAGCTAGTTGAAGGACGGCTTTCACACACACATATCTCTCAAAATTGAGCATGTGGAGAGACGTTCGTTCATCTACCAAAAAAGGGAACGGGTTGCAGGAGAAACTTTTTCTTGTTTTCTCAGTCTGTTACCTAGTGCCGGTTTGAAGTTCCTGCAGTTTTTACTGTAAAACGGAGTTGGAGCTAGTACCTTCCCATATGTATGTATGGAGTGGAGTTGGAAACTGAAAATAAACTTTGTGTTCCCAACAAGCTAGTTGAAGGACGTCTTTCACACACACATATATCTCAAAACTGAGCATGTGGAGAGACGTTCGTTCATCTAGCAAAAAAGGGAACGGGTTGCAGGAGAAACTTTTTCTTGTTTTCTAAGTCTGTTTCCTAGTGCCGGTTTGAAGTTCCTGCAGTTTTCACTGTAAAACGGAGTTGGAGCTAGTACCTTCCCATATATATGTATGGAATGGAGTTGGATTCTGAAAAGAAACTTTGTGTTCCCAACAAGCTAGTTGAAGGACGGCTTTCACACACAATTATCTCTCAAAACTGAGCATGTGGAGAGACGTTCGTACATCTAGCAAAAAAGGGAACGGGTTGCAGGAGAACTTTTACTTGTTTTCTCAGTCTGTTTCCTAGTGCCGTTTTGAAGTTCCTGCAGTTTTCACTGTAAAACCGAGTTGGAGCTAGTACCTTCCCATATATATGTATGGAGTGGGGTTTGCAACTGAAAAGAAACTTTGTGTTCCCAACAAGCAAGTTAAAGGACTTCTTTCACACACACTTATCTCTCAAAACTGAGCATGTGGAGAGACGTTCGTTCATCTAGCACAAAGGGAACGGGTTGCAGGAGAAACTTTTACTCTGGTTTCTCAGTCTGTTTCCTAGTGCCGGTTTGAAGTTCCTGCAGTTTTTACTGTAAAACGGAGTTGGAGCTAGTACCTTCCCATATGTATGTATGGAGTGGAGTTGGAAACTGAAAATAAACTTTGTGTTCCCAACAAGCTAGTTGAAGGACGGCTTTCACACACACATATATCTCAAAACTGAGCATGTGGAGAGACGTTCGTTCATCTAGCAAAAAAGGGAACGGGTTGCAGGAGAAACTTTTTCTTCTTTTCTAAGACTGTTTCCTAGTGCCGGTTTGAAGTTCCTGCAGTTTTCACTGTAAAACGGAGTTGGAGCTAGTACCTTCCAATATATATGTATGGAATGGAGTTGGAATCTGGAAAGAATCTTTGTGTTCCCAACAAGCTAGTTGAAGGACGGCTTTCACACACAATTATCTCTCAAAACTGAGCATGTGGAGAGACGTTCGTTCATCTAGCAAAAAAGGGAACGGGTTGCACGAGAAACATTTACTTGTTTTCTCAGTCTGTTTCCTAGTGCCGTTTTGAAGTTCCTGCAGTTTTCACTGTAAAACCGAGTTGGAGCTAGTACCTTCCCATATATATGTATGGAGTGGAGTTTGCAACTGAAAAGAAACTTTGTGTTCCCAACAACCAAGTTAAAGGACTTCTTTCACACACACTTATCTCTCAAAACTGAGCATGTGGAGAGACGTTCGTTCATCTAGCACAAAGGGAACGGGTTGCAGGAGAAACTTTTACTCTGGTTTCTCAGTCTGTTTCCTAGTGCCGGTTTGAAGTTCCTGCAGTTTTCACTGTAAAACCGAGTTGGAGCTAGTACCTTCCCATATATATGTATGGAGTGGAGTTGGAAACTGAAAAGAAACTTTGTGTTCCCAACAAGCTAGTTGGAGTACGGCTTTCACACACGATTTATCTCTCGAAACTGAGCATGTGGAGAGACGTTCGTTCATCTAGCAAAAAGGGAACGGGTTGCAGGAGAAAGTTTTTCTATGGTTTCTCAGTCTGTTTCCTAGTGCCGGTTTGAAGTTCCTGCAGTTTTCACTGTAAAACAGAGTTGGAGCTAGTACCTTCCCATATATATGTATGGAGTGGAGTTGGAAACTGAAAAGATACTTTGTGTTCCCAACAAGCTAGTTGAAGGACGGCTTTCACACACACTTATCTCTCAAAACTGAGCATGTGGAGAGACGTTCGTTCATCTAGCACAAAGGGAACGGGTTGCAGGAGAAACTTTTACTCTGTTTCTCAGTACTGTTTCCTAGTGCCGGTTTGAAGTTCCTGCAGTTTTCACTGTAAAACGAGTTGGAGCTAGTTACCTTCCCATATATATGTATGGAGTGGAGTTGGAAACTGAAAAGAAACTTTGTGTTCCCAACAAGCTAGTTGAAGGACGGCTTTCACACACACTTATCTCTCAAAACTGAGCATGTGGAGAGACGTTCGTTCATCTAGCAAAAAAGGGAACGGGTTGCAGGAGAAACTTTTACTTGTTTTCTCAGTCTGTTTCCTAGTGCCGGTTTGAAGTTCTTGCAGTTTTCACTGTAAAACAGAGTTGGAGCTAGTACCTTCCCATATATATGTATGGAGTGGAGTTGGAAACTGAAAAGAAACTTTGTGTTCCCAACAAGCTAGTTGAAGGACGTCTTTCACACACACTTATCTCTCAAAACTGAGCATGTGGAGAGACGTTCGTTCATCTAGCACAAAGGGAACGGGTTGCAGGAGAAACTTTTACTCTGGTTTCTCAGTCTGTTTCCTAGTGCCGGTTTGAAGTTCCTGCAGTTTTCACTGTAAAACCGAGTTGGAGCTAGTTCCTTCCCATATATATGTATGGAGTGGAGTTGGAAACTGAAAAGAAACTTTGTGTTCCCAACAAGCTAGTTGAAGGACGGCTTTCACACACACTTATCTCTCAAAACTGAGCATGTGGAGAGACGTTCGTTCATCTAGCACAAAGGGAACGGGTTGCAGGAGAAACTTTTACTCTGTTTCTCAGTCTGTTTCCTAGTGCCGGTTTGAAGTTCCTGCAGTTTTCACTGTAAAACCGAGTTGGAGCTAGTACCTTCCCATATATATGTATGGAGTGGAGTTGGAAACTGAAAAGAAACTTTGTGTTCCCAACAAGCTAGTTGAAGGACGGCTTTCACACACACTTATCTCTCAAAACTGAGCATGTGGAGAGACGTTCGTTCATCTAGCACAAAAGGGAACGGGTTGCAGGAGAAACTTTTACTCTGGTTTCTCAGTCTGTTTCCTAGTGCCGGTTTGAAGTTCCTGCAGTTTTCACTGTAAAACCGAGTTGGAGCTAGTTACCTTCCCATATATATGTATGGAGTGGAGTTGGAAACTGAAAAGAAACTTTGTGTTCCCAACAAGCTAGTTGAAGGACGGCTTTCACACACACTTATCTCTCAAAACTGAGCATGTGGAGAGACGTTCGTTCATCTAGCAAAAAAGGGAACGGGTTTGCAGGAGAAACTTTTACTCTGTTTTCTCAGTCTGTTTCCTAGTGCCGGTTTGAAGTTCCTGCAGTTTTCACTGTAAAACGGAGTTGGAGCTAGTACCTTCCCATATATATGTATGGAGTGGAGTTGGAAACTGAAAAGAAACTTTGTGTTCCCAACAAGCTAGTTGAAGGACGGCTTTCACACACACATTATCTCTCAAAACTGAGCATGTGGAGAGACGTTCGTTCATCTAGCACAAAGGGAACGGGTTGCAGGAGAAACTTTTACTCTGTTTTCTCAGTCTGTTTCCTAGTGCCGGTTTGAAGTTCCTGCAGTTTTCACTGTAAAACCGGAGTTGGAGCTAGTACCTTCCCATATATATGTATGGAGTGGAGTTGGAAACTGAAAAGAAACTTTGTGTTCCCAACAAGCTAGTTGAAGGACGGCTTTCACACACACTTATCTCTCAAAACTGAGCATGTGGAGAGACGTTCGTTCATCTAGCACAAAGGGAACGGGTTGCAGGAGAAACTTTTACTCTGGATTCTCAGTCTGTTTCCTAGTGCCGGTTTGAAGTTCCTGCAGTTTTCACTGTAAAAAAGTTGGAGCTAGTTCTTTCCCATATATATGTATGGAGTGGAGTTGGAAACTGAAAATAAACTTTGTGTTCCCAACAAGCTAGTTGAAGGACGGCTTTCACACACACATATCTCTCAAAACTGAGCATGTGGAGAGACGTTCGTTCATCTAGCAAAAAAGGGAACGGGTTGCAGGAGAAACTTTTTCTTGTTTTCTCAGTCTGTTTCCTAGTGCCGGTTTGAAGTTCCTGCAGTTTTCACTGTAAAACGGAGTTGGAGCTAGTACCTTCCCATATATATGTATGGAGTGGAGTTGGAAACTGAAAATAAACTTTGTGTTCCCAACAAGCTAGTTGAAGGACAGCTTTCACACACAATATCTCTCAAAACTGAGCATGTGGAGAGACGTTCGTTCATCTAGCAAAAAAGGGAACGGGTTGCAGGAGAAACTTTTACTGGTTTCTCAGTCTGTTTCCTAGTGCCGGTTTGAAGTTCCTGCAGTTTTCACTGTAAAACCGAGTTGGAGCTAGTACCTTCCCATATATATGTATGGAGTGGAGTTGGAAACTGAAAAGAAACTTTGTGTTCCCAACAAGCTAGTTGAAGGACGGCTTTCACACACAATTATCTCTCAAAACTGAGCATGTGGAGAGACGTTCGTTCATCTAGCACAAAGGGAACGGGTTGCAGGAGAAACTTTTACTCTGGTTTCTCAGTCTGTTTCCTAGTGCCGGTTTGAAGTTCCTGCAGTTTTCACTGTAAAACCGAGTTGGAGCTAGTTCCTTCCCATATATATGTATGGAGTGGAGTTGGAAACTGAAAAGAAACTTTGTGTTCCCAACAAGCTAGTTGAAGGACTGCTTTCACACACATTATCTCTCAAAACTGAGCATGTGGAGAGACGTTCGTTCATCTAGCACAAAGGGAACGGGTTGCAGGAGAAACTTTTACTCTGCTTTCTCAGTCTGTTTCCTAGTGCCGGTTTCAAGTTCCTGCAGTTTTCACTGTAAAACAGTTGGAGCTAGTTCTTTCCCATATATATGTATGGAGTGGAGTTGGAAACTGAAAATAAACTTTGTGTTCCCAACAAGCTAGTTGAAGGACGGCTTTCACACACACTTATCTCTCAAAACTGAGCATGTGGAGAGACGTTCGTTCATCTAGCAAAAAGGGAACGGGTTGCAGGAGAAACTTTTACTCTGGTTTCTCAGTCTGTTTCCTAGTGCCGGTTTGAAGTTCCTGCAGTTTTCACTGTAAAACCGAGTTGGAGCTAGTACCTTCCCATATATATGTATGGAGTGGAGTTGGAAACTGAAAAGAAACTTTGTGTTCCCAACAAGCTAGTTGAAGGACGGCTTTCACACACATTTATCTCTCAAAACTGAGCATGTGGAGAGACGTTCGTTCATCTAGCACAAAATGGAACGGGTTGCAGGAGAAACTTTTACTGTGGTTTCTCAGTCTGTTTCCTAGTGCCGTTTTGAAGTTCCTGCAGTTTTCACTGTAAAACCGAGTTGGAGCTAGTACCTTCCCATATATATGTATGGAGTGGAGTTGGAAACTGAAAAGAAACTTTGTGTTCCCAAAAAGCTAGTTGAAGGACGGCTTTCACACACACTTATCTCTCAAAACTGAGCATGTGGAGAGACGTTCGTTCATCTAGCACAAATGGAACGGGGTGCAGGAGAAAGTATTTCTATGGTTTCTCAGTCTGTTTCCTAGTGCCTGTTTGAAGTTCCTGCAGTTTTCACTGTAAAACCGAGTTGGAGCTAGTACCTTCCCATATATATGTACGGAGTGGAGTTGGAAACTGAAAAGAAACTTTGTGTTCCCAACAAGCTAGTTGAAGGACTTCTTTCACACACAGTTATCTCTCAAAATTGAGCATGTGGGGAGACGTTCGTTCATCTAGCACAATTGGAACGGGTTGCAGGAGAAACTTTTACTCTGGTTTCTCAGTCTGTTTCCTAGTGCCGGTTTGAAGTTCCTGCAGTTTTCACATGTAAAACAGAGTTGGAGCTAGTACCTTCCCATATATATGTATGGAGTGGAGTTGGAAACTGAAAAGAATCTTTGTGTTACCAACAAGCTAGTTGAAGGACTTCTTTCACACACACTTATCTCTCAAAACTGAGCATGTGGAGAGACGTTCGTTCATCTAGCACAAAGGGAACGGGTTGCAGGAGAAACTTTTACTCTGTTTTCTCAGTCTGTTTCCTAGTGCCGGTTTGAAGTTCCTGCAGTTTTCACTGTAAAACCGAGTTGGAGCTAGTACCTTCCCATATATATGTATGGAGTGGAGTTTGCAACTGAAAAGAATCTTTGTGTTCCCAACAAGCAAGTTGAAGGACTTCTTTCACACACACTTATCTCTCAAAACTGAGCATGTGGAGAGACGTTCGTTCATCTAGCACGAAGGGAACGGGTTGCAGGAGAAACTTTTACTCTGGTTTCTCAGTCTGTTTCCTAGTGCCGGTTTGAAGTTCCTGCAGTTTTCACTGTAAAAAAGTTGGAGCTAGTTCTTTCACATATATATGTATGGAGTGGAGTTGGAAACTGAAAATAAACTTTGTGTTCCCAACAAGCTAGTTGAAGGACGGCTTTCACACACACATTATCTCTCAAAACTGAGCATGTGGAGAGACGTTCGTTCATCTAGCAAAAAGGGAACGGGTTGCAGGAGAAACTTTTTCTTGTTTCTCAGTCTGTTTCCTAGTGCCGGTTTGAAGTTCCTGCAGTTTTCACTGTAAAACCGAGTTGGAGCTAGTACCTTCCCATATATATGTATGGAGTGGAGTTGGAAACTGAAAATAAACTTTGTGTTCCCAACAAGCTAGTTGAAGGACGGCTTTCACAAACACATTATCTCTCAAAACTGAGCATGTGGAGAGACGTTCGTTCATCTAGCAAAAAGGGAACGGGTTGCAGGAGAAACTTTTCTTGTTTCTCAGTCTGTTTCCTAGTGCCGGTTTGAAGTTCCTGCAGTTTTCACTGTAAAACGAGTTGGAGCTAGTACCTTCCCATATATATGTATGGAGTGGAGTTGGAAACTGAAAATAAACTTTGTGTTCCCAACAAGCTAGTTGAAGGACGGCTTTCACACACACATATCTCTCAAAACTGAGCATGTGGAGAGACTGTTCGTTCATCTAGCAAAAAAGGGAACGGGTTGCAGGAGAAACATTTTAATTGTTTTCTCAGTCTGTTTCCTAGTGCCGGTTTGAAGTTCCTGCAGTTTTCACTGTAAAACCGAGTTGGAGCTAGTACCTTCCCATATATATGTATGGAGTGGAGTTGGAAACTGAAAAGAAACTTTGTGTTCCCAACAAGCTAGTTGAAGGACGGCTTTCACACACAATTATCTCTCAAAACTGAGCATGTGGAGAGACGTTCGTTCATCTAGCACAAAGGGAACGGGTTGCAGGAGAAACTTTTAATCTGGTTTCTCAGTCTGTTTCCTAGTGCCGGTTTGAATTTCCTGCAGTTTTCACTGTAAAACCGAGTTGGAGCTAGTTCCTTCCCATATATATGTATGGAGTGGAGTTGGAAACTGAAAAGAAACTTTGTGTTCCCAACAAGCTAGTTGAAGGACTTCTTTCACACACACTTATCTCTCAAAACTGAGCATGTGGAGAGACGTTCGTTCATCTAGCACAAAGGGAACGGGTTGCAGGAGAAACTTTTACTCTGCTTTCTCAGTCTGTTTCCTAGTGCCGGTTTGAAGTTCCTGCAGTTTTCACTGTAAAACGAGTTGGAGCTAGTTACCTTCCCATATATATGTATGGAGTGGAGTTGGAAACTGAAAATAAACTTTGTGTTCCCAACAAGCTAGTTGAAGGACGGCTTTCACACACACTTTATCTCTCAAAACTGAGCATGTGGAGAGACTGTTCGTTCATCTAGCAAAAATGGAACGGGTTGCAGGAGAAACTTTTACTCTGGTTTCTCAGTCTGTTTCCTAGTGCCGGTTTGAAGTTCCTGCAGTTTTCACTGTAAAACCGAGGTGGAGCTAGTACCTTCCCATATATATGTATGGAGTGGAGTTGGAAACTGAAAAGAAACTTTGTGTTCCCAACAAGCTAGTTGAAGGACGGCTTTCACACACATTATCTCTCAAAACTGAGCATGTGGAGAGATGTTCGTTCATCTAGCCAAAAATGGAACGGGTTGCAGGAGAAAATTTTACTGTGGTTTCTCAGTCTGTTTCATAGTGCCGTTTTGAAGTTCCTCCAGTTTTCACTGTAAAACCTAGTTGGAGCTAGTACCTTCCCATATATATGTATGGAGTGGAGTTGGAAACTGAAAAGAAACTTTGTGTTCCCAAAAAGCTAGTTGAAGGGCAGCTTTCACACACACTTATCTCTCAAAACTGAGCATGTGGGGAGACGTTCGTTCATCTAGCACAATTGGAACGGGGTGCAGGAGAAAGTATTTCTATGGTTTCTCAGTCTGTTTCCTAGTGCCTGTTTGAAGTTCCTGCAGTTTTCACTGTAAAACCGAGTTGGAGCTAGTACTTTCCCATATATATGTACGGAGTGGAGTTGGAAACTGAAAAGAAACTTTGTGTTCCCAACAAGCTAGTTGAAGGATTCTTTCACACACAGTTATCTCTCAAAATTGAGCATGTGGGGAGACGTTCGTTCATCTAGCACAATTGGAACGGTGTGCAGGAGAAACTTTTACTCTGGTTTCTCAGTCTGTTTCCTAGTGCCGGTTTGAAGTTCCTGCAGTTTTCACAGTAAAACAGAGGTGGAGCTAGTACCTTCCCATATATATGTATGGAGTGGAGTTGGAAACTGAAAAGAATCTTTGTGTTACCAACAAGCTAGTTGAAGGACTTCTTTCACACACACTTATCTCTCAAAACTGAGCATGTGGAGGGACGTTCGTTCATCTAGCAAAAAAGGGAACGGGTGGCAGGAGAAACTTTTACTTGTTTTATCAGTCTGTTTCCTAGTGCCGTTTTGAAGTTCCTGCAGTTTTCACTGTAAAACCGAGTTGGAGCTAGTACCTTCCCATATATATGTATGGAGTGGAGTTTGCAGCTGAAAAGAATCTTTGTGTTCCCAACAAGCAAGTTAAAGGACTTCTTTCACACACACTTATCTCTCAAAACTGAGCATGTGGAGAGACGTTCGTTCATCTAGCACGAAGGGAACGGGTTGCAGGAGAAACTTTTACTCTGGTTTCTCAGTCTGTTTCCTAGTGCCGGTTTGAAGTTCCTGCAGTTTTCACTGTAAAAAAGTTGGAGCTAGTTCTTTCACATATATATGTATGGAGTGGAGTTGGAAACTGAAAATAAACTTTGTGTTCCCAACAAGCTAGTTGAAGGACGCCTTTCACACACACATATCTCTCAAAACTGAGCATGTGGAGAGACGTTCGTTCATCTAGCAAAAAAGGAACGGGTTGCAGGAGAAACTTTTTCTTGTTTTCTCAGTCTGTTTCCTAGTGCCGGTTTGAAGTCCCTGCAGTTTTCACTGTAAAACGGAGTTGGAGCTAGTACCTTCCCATATATATGTATGGAGTGGAGTTGGAAACTGAAAATAAACTTTGTGTTCCCAATAAGCTAGTTGAAGGACAGCTTTCACACACACATATCTCTCAAAACTGAGCATGTGGAGAGATGTTCTTTCATCTAGCAATAAAGGAAACGGGTTGCAGGAGAAACTTTTTCTTGTTTTCTCAGTCTGTTTCCTAGTGCCGGTTTGAAGTTCCTGCAGTTTTCACTGTAAAACGGAGTTGGAGCTAGTACCTTCCCATATATATGTATGGAGTGGAGTTGGAAACTGAAAAGAAACTTTGTGTTCCCAACAAGCTAGTTGAAGGACGGCTTTCACACACAATTATCTCTCAAAACTGAGCATGTGGAGAGACGTTCGTTCATCTAGCACAAAGGGAACGGGTTGCAGGAGAAACTTTTAATCTGGTTTCTCAGTCTGTTTCCTAGTGCCGGTTTGAAGTTCCTGCATTTTTCACTGTAAAACCGAGTTGGAGCTAGTTCCTTCCCATATATATGTATGGAGTGGAGTTGGATACTGAAAAGAAACTTTGTGTTCACAACAAGCTAGTTGAAGGAATTTTCACACACATTTATCTCTCAAAACTGAGCATGTGGAGAGACGTTCGTTCATCTAGCACAAAGGGAACGGGTTGCAGGAGAAACTTTTACTCTGCTTTCTCAGTCTGTTTCCTAGTGCCGGGTTCAAGTTCCTGCAGTTTTCACTGTAAAATAGTTTGAGCTAGTTCTTTCACATATATATGTATGGAGTGGAGTTGGAAACTGAAAAGAAACTTTGTGTTCCCAACAAGCTAGTTGAAGGACGTCTTTCACACACACATATCTCTCAAAACTGAGCATGTGGAGAGACGTTCGTTCATCTAGCAAAAAAGGGAACGTGTTGCAGGAGAAACTTTTACGCTGGTTTCTCAGTCTGTTTCCTAGTGCCGGTTTGAAGTTCCTGCAGTTTTCACTGTAAATCCGAGTTGGAGGTAGTAACTTCCCATATATATTTATGGAGTGGAGTTGGAAACTGAAAAGATACTTTGTGTTCCCAACAAGCTAGTTGAAGGACGGCTTTCACACACACTTATCTCTCAAAATTGAGCATGTGGGGAGACGTTCGTTCATCTAACACAAAGGGAACGGGTTGCAGGAGAAACTTTTACTCTGGTATCTCAGTCTGTTTCCTAGTGCCGTTTGGAAGTTCCTGCAGTTTTCACTGTAAAACCGACTTGGAGCTAGTACCTTCCCATATATATGTATGGAGTGGAGTTGGAAACTGAAAAGAAACTTTGTGTTCCCAACAAGCTATTTGAAGGACTTCTTTCACACACACTTATCTCTCAAAATTGAGCATGTGGGGAGACGTTCGTTCATCTAGCACAATTGGAACAGGGTGCAGGAGAAACTTTTACTCTGGTTTCTCAGTCTGTTTCCTAGTGCCGGTTTGAAGTTCCTGCAGTTTTCACAGTAAAACCGAGGTGGAGCTAGTACCTTCCCATATATTTGTATGGAGTGGAGTTGGAAACTGAAAAGAAACTTTGTGTTACCAAGAAGCTAGTTGAAGGACTTCTTTCACACACACTTATCTCTCAAAACTGAGCATGTGGAGAGACGTTCGTTCATCTAGCACAATTGGAACGAGGTGCAGGAGAAACTTTTACTCTGAATTCTCAGTCTGTTTCCTAGTGCCTGTTTGAAGTTCCTGCAGTTTTCACTGTAAAACGGAGTTGGAGCTAGTACCTTCCCATATATATGTATGGAGTGGAGTTGGAAACAGAAAAGAAACTTTGTGTTCCCAACAAGCTAGTTGAAGGACGGCTTTCACACACACTTATCTCTCAAAACTGAGCATGTGGGGAGACGTTCGTTCATCTAGCACAAAAGGAACGGTTTGCAGGAGAAAGTATTTCTATGGTTTCTCAGTCTGTTTCCTAGTGCCGGTTTGAAGTTCCTGCAGTTTTCACTGTAAAACCGTGTTGGAGCTAGTTCCTTCCCATATATATGTATGGAGTGGAGTTGGAAACTGAAGAGAAACTTTGTGTTCCCAACAAGCTAGTTGAAGGACGGCATTCACACACACTTATCTCTCAAAACTGAGCATGTGGGGAGACGTTCGTTCATCTAGCAAAAAAGGGAACGGGTTGCAGGAGAAACTTTTTCTTGTTTTCTCAGTCTGTTTCCTAGTGCCGGTTTGAAGTTCCTGCAGTTTTCACTGTAAAACGGAGTTGGAGCTAGTACCTTCCCATATATATGTATGGATTGGGGTTGGAAACTGAAAAGAAACTTTGTGTTCCCAACAAGCTAGTTGAAGGACGGCTTTCACACACACATATCTCTCAAAACTGAGCATGTGGAGAGACGTTCGTTCATCTAGCAAAAAATGGAACGGGTTGCAGGAGAAACTTTTACTTGTTTTCTCAGTCTTTTTCCTAGTGCCGTTTTGAATTTCCTGCAGTTTTCACTGTAAAACGGATTTGGAGCTAGTACATTGCCATATATATGTATGGAGTGGAGTTTGCAACTGAAAAGAAACTTTGTGTTCCCAACAAGCAAGTTAAAGTACTTCTTTCACACACACTTATCTCTCAAAACTGAGCATGTGGAGAGACGTTCGTTCATCTAGCACAAAGGGAACGGGTTGCAGGAGAAACTTTTACTCTGGATTCTCAGTCTGTTTCCTAGTGCCGGTTTGAAGTTCCTGCAGTTTTCACTGTAAAAAAGTTGGAGCTAGTTCTTTCACATATATATGTATGGAGTGGAGTTGGAAACTGAAAAGAAACTTTGTGTTCCCAACAAGCTAGTTGAAGGACGCCTTTCACACACACATATCTCTCAAAACTGAGCATGTGGAGAGACGTTCGTTCATCTAGCAAAAAAGGGAACGGGTTGCAGGAGAAACTTTTTCTTGTTTTCTCAGTCTGTTTCCTAGTGCCGGTTTGAAGTTCCTGCAGTTTTCACTGTAAAACGGATTTGGAGCTAGTACCTTCCCATATATATGTATGGAGTGGTGTTGGAAACTGAAAATAAAGTTTGTGTTCCCAACAAGCTAGTTGAAGGACAGCTTTCACACACAAATATCTCTCAAAACTGAGCATGTGGAGAGATGTTCGTTCATCTAGCAAAAAAGGGAACGGGTTTCAGGAGAAACTTTTTCTTGTTTTCTCAGTCTGTTTCCTAGTGCCGGTTTGAAGTTCCTGCAGTTTTCACTGTAAAACCGAGTTGGAGCTAGTAACTTCCCATATATATGTATGGAGTGGAGTTGGAAACTGAAAAGAAACTTTGTGTTCCCAACAAGCTAGTTGATGGACGGCTTTCACACACAATTATCTCTCAAAACTGAGCATGTGGAGAGACGTTCGTTCATCTAGCACAAAGGGAACGGGTTGCAGGAGAAACTTTTAATCTGGTTTCTCAGTCTGTTTCCTAGTGCCGGTTTGAATTTCCTGCAGTTTTCACTGTAAAACCGAGTTGGAGCTAGTTCCTTCCCATATATATGTATGGAGTGGAATTGGAAACTGAAAAGAAACTTTGTGTTCACAACAAGCTATTTGAAGGACTTTTTCACACACATTTATCTCTCAAAACTGAGCATGTGGAGAGACGTTCGTTCATCTAGCACAAAGGGAACGCGTTGCAGGAGAAACTTTTACTCTGCTTTCTCAGTCTGTTTCCTAGTGCCGGTTTCAAGTTCCTGCAGTTTTCACTGTAAAAAAGTTGGAGCTAGTTCTTTCACATATATATGTATGGAGTGGAGTTGGAAAATGAAAATAAACTTTGTGTTCCCAACAAGCTAGTTGAAGGACGGCTTTCACACACATTTATCTCTCAAAACTGAGCATGTAGAGAGATGTTCGTTCATCTACCAAAAATGGAACGGGTTGCAGGAGAAACTTTTACTCTGGTTTCTCAGTCTGTTTCCTAGTGCCGGTTTGAAGTTCCTGCAGTTTTCACTGTAAAACCGAGGTGGAGCTAGTACCTTCCCATATATATGTATGGAGTGGAGTTGGAAAATGAAAAGAAACTTTGTGTTTCTAACAAGCTAGCTGAAGGACGGCTTTCACACACATTTATCTCTCAAAACTGAGCAAGTGGAGAGATGTTCGTTCATCTACCAAAAATGGAACGGGTTGCAGGAGAAAATTTTACTGTGGTTTCTCAGTCTGTTTCCTAGTGCCGTTTTGAAGTTCCTCCAGTTTTCACTGTAAAACCTAGTTGGAGCTAGTACCTTCCCATATATATGTATGGAGTGGAGTTGGAAACTGAAAAGAAACTTTGTGTTCCCAAAAAGCTAGTTGAAGGACGGCTTTCAAACACACTTATCTCTCAAAACTGAGCATGTGGGGAGACGTTCGTTCATCTAGCACAATTGGAACGGGGTGCAGGAGAAAGTTTTTCTATGGTTTCTCAGTCTGTTTCCTAGTGCCTGTTTGAAGTTCCTGCAGTTTTCACTGTAAAACCGAGTTGGAGCTAGTACCTTCCCATATATATGTACGGAGTGGAGTTGGAAACTGAAAAGAAACTTTGTGTTCCCAACAAGCTAGTTGAAAGACTTCTTTCACACACAGTTTTCTCTCAAAATTGAGCATGTGGGGAGACGTTCGTTCATCTAGCACAATTGGAACTGTGTGCAGGAGAAACTTTTACTCTGGTTTCTCAGTCTGTTTCCTAGTGCCGGTTTGAAGTTCCTGCAGTTTTCACAGTAAAACCGAGTTGGAGCTAGTACCTTCCCATATATATGTATGGAGTGGAGTTGGAAACTGAAAAGAATCTTTGTGTTACCAACAAGCTAGTTGAAGGACTTCTTTCACACACACTTATCTCTCAAAACTGAGCATGTGGAGAGACGTTCGTTCATCTAGCACGAAGGGAACGGGTTGCAGGAGAAACTTTTACACTGGTTTCTCAGTCTGTTTCCTAGTGCCGGTTTGAAGTTCCTGCAGTTTTCACTGTAAAAAAGTTGGAGCTAGTTCTTTCACATATATATGTATGGAGTGGAGTTGGAAACTGAAAATAAACTTTGTGTTCCCAACAAGCTAGTTGAAGGACGCCTTTCACACACACATATCTCTCAAAACTGAGCATGTGGAGAGACGTTCGTTCATCTAGCAAAAAAGGGAACGGGTTGCAGGAGAAACTTTTTCTTGTTTTCTCAGTCTGTTTCCTAGTGCCGGTTTGAAGTTCCTGCAGTTTTCACTGTAAAACGGAGTTGGAGCTAGTACATTCCCATATATATGTATGGACTGGAGTTGGAAACTGAAAATAAACTATGTGTTCCCAACAAACTAGTTGAAGGACAGCTTTCACACACAAATATCTCTCAAAACTGAGCATGTGGAGAGATGTTCGTTCATCTAGCAAAAAGGAACGGGTTGCAGGAGAAACTTTTTCTTGTTTTCTCAGTCTGTTTCCTAGTGCCGGTTTGAAGTTCCTGCAGTTTTCACTGTAAAACGGAGTTGGAGCTAGTACCTTCCCATATATATGTATGGAGTGGAGTTGGAAACTGAAAAGAAACTTTGTGTTCCCAACAAGCTAGCTGAAGGACGGCTTTCACACACAATATCTCTCAAAACTGAGCATGTGGAGAGACGTTCGTTCATCTAGCACAAAGGGAACGGGTTGCAGGAGAAACTATTAATCTGGTTTCTCAGTCTGTTTCCTAGTGCCGGTTTGAAGTTCCTGCAGTTTTCACTGTAAAACCGAGTTGGAGCTAGTTCCTTCCCATATATATGTATGGAGTGGAGTTGGAAACTGAAAAGAAACTTTGTGTTCACAACAAGCTAGTTGAAGGATTTTTCACACACATTTATCTCTCAAAACTGAGCATGTGGAGAGACGTTCGTTCATCTAGCACAAAGGGAACGGGTTGCAGGAGAAACTTTTACTCTGCTTTCTCAGTCTGTTTCCTAGTGCCGGTTTGAAGTTCCTGCAGTTTTCACTGTAAAAAAGTTGGAGCTAGTTCTTTCACATATATATGTATGGAGTGGAGTTGGAAACTGAAAATAAACTTTGTGTTCCCAACAAGCTATTTGAAGGACGGCTTTCACACACACATATCTCTCAAAACTGAGCATGTGGAGAGACGTTCGTTCATCTAGCAAAAAAGGGAACGTGTTGCAGGGGAAACTTTTACGCTGGTTTCTCAGTCTGTTTCCTAGTGCCGGTTTGAAGTTCCTGCAGTTTTCACTGTAAATCCGAGTTGGAGCTAGTAACTTCCCATATATATTTATGGAGTGGATTTGGATACTGAAAAGAAACTTTGTGTTCCCAACAAGCTAGTTGAAGGACGGCTTTCACACACATTTTTCTCTCAAAACTGAGCATGTGGAGAGACGTTCGTTCATCTACCAAAAATGGAACGGGTTGAGGAAAAACTTTTACTGTGGTTTCTCAGTCTGTTACCTAGTGCCGTTTTGAAGTTCCTGCAGTTTTCACTGTAAAACCGAGTTGGAGCTAGTACCTTCCCATATATATGTAAGGAGTGGAGTTGGAAACTGAAAAGAAACTTTGTGTTCCCAACAAGCTAGTTGAAGGACGGCTTTCACACACACTTATCTCTCAAAACTGAGCATGTGGGGAGACGTTCGTTCATCTAGCACAATTGGAACTGGGTGCAGGAGAAAGTTTTTCTATGGTTTCTCAGTCTTTTTCCTAGTGCCTGTTTGAAGTTCCTGCAGTTTTCACTGTAAAACCGAGTTGGAGCTAGTACCTTCCCATATATATGTATGGAGTGGAGTTGGAAACTGAAAAGAAACTTTGTGTTCCCAACAAGCTAGTTGAAGGACTTCTTTCACACACAGTTATCTCTCAAAATTGAGCATGTGGAGAGACGTTCGTTCATCTAGCAAAAAATGGAACGGGTTGCAGGAGAAACTTTTACTTGTTTTATCAGTCTGTTTCCTAGTGCCGTTTTGAAGTTCCTGCAGTTTTCACTGTAAAACCGAGTTGGAGCTAGTACCTTCCCATATATATGTATGGATTGGAGTTTGCAACTGAAAAGAATCTTTGTGTTCCCAACAAGCAAGTTAAAGGACTTCTTTCACACACACTTATCTCTCAAAACTGAGCATGTGGAGAGACGTTCGTTCATCTAGCACGAAGGGAACGGGTTGCAGGAGAAACTTTTACTCTGGTTTCTCAGTCTGTTTCCTAGTGCCGGTTTGAAGTTCCTGCAGTTTTCACTGTAAAACCGAGTTGGAGCTAGTTCCTTCCCATATATATGTATGGAGTGGAGTTGGAAACTGAAAAGAAACTTTGTGTTCCCAACAAGCTAGTTGAAGGACTTTTTCACACACATTTATCTCTCAAAACTGAGCATGTGGAGAGACGTTCGTTCATCTAGCACAAAGGGAACGGGTTGCAGGAGAAACTTTTACTCTGCTTTCTCAGTCTGTTTCCTAGTGCCGGTTTCAAGTTCCTGCAGTTTTCTCTGTAAAAAAGTTGGAGCTAGTACTTTCACATATATATGTATGGAGTGGAGTTGGAAACTGAAAATAAACTTTGTGTTCCCAACAAGCTAGTTGAAGGACGGCTTTCACACACACATATCTCTCAAAAATGAGCATGTGGAGAGACGTTCGTTCATCTAGCAAAAAAGGGAACGGGTTGCAGGAGAAACATTTACGCTGGTTTCTCAGTCTGTTTCCTAGTGCCGGTTTGAAGTTCCTGCAGTTTTCACTGTAAATCCGAGTTGGAGCTAGTAACTTCCCATATATATTTATGGAGTGGATTTGGATACTGAAAAGAAATTTTGTGTTCCCAACAAGCTAGTTGAAGGACTTCTTTCACAAACACTTATCTCTGAAAATTGAGCATGTGGAGAGATTCGTTCATCTAGCACAAAGGGTACGGGTTGCAGGAGAAACTTTTACTCTGGTTTCTCAGTCTGTTTCCTAGTGCCGGTTTGAAGTTCCTGCAGTTTTCACTGTAAAACCGAGGTGGAGCTAGTACCTTCCCATATATATGTATGGAGTGGAGTTGGAAACTGAAAAGAAACTTTGTGTTCCCAACAAGCTAGTTGAAGGACGGCTTTCACACACATTTATCTCTCAAAACTGAGCATGTGGAGAGACGTTCGTTCATCTACCAAAAATGGAACGGGTTGCAGGAGAAACTTTTACTGTGGTTTCTCAGTCTGTTTCCTAGTGCCGTTTTGAAGTTCCTGCAGTTTTCACTGTAAAACCTAGTTGGAGCTAGTACCTTCCCATATATATGTATGGAGTGGTGTTGGAAACTGAAAAGAAACTTTGTGTTCCCAAAAAGCTAGTTGAAGGACGGCTTTCACACACACTTATCTCTCAAAACTGAGCATGTGGGGAGACGTTCGTTCATCTAGCACAATTGGAACGGGGTGCAGGAGAAAGTTTTTCTATGGTTTCTCAGTCTGTTTCCTAGTGCCTGTTTGAAGTTCCTGCAGTTTTCACTGTAAAACCGAGTTGGAGCTAGTACCTTCCCATATATATGTATGGAGTGGAGTTGGAAACTGAAAAGAAACTTTGTGTTCCCAACAAGCTAGTTGAAGGACTTCTTTCACACACAGTTATCTCTCAAAATTGAGCATGTGGGGAGACGTTCGTTCATCTAGCACAATTGGAACGGGGTGCAGGAGAAACTTTTACTCTGGTTTCTCAGTCTGTTTCCTAGTGCCGGTTTGAAGTTCCTGCAGTTTTCACAGTAAAACCGAGTTGGAGCTAGTACCTTCCCATATATATGTATGGAGTGGAGTTGGAAACTGAAAAGAAACTTTGTGTTCCCAACAAGCTAGTTGAAGGACTTCTTTCACACACACTTATCTCTCAAAACTGAGCATGTGGAGATACGTTCGTTCATCTAGCAAAAAAGGGAACGGGTTGCAGGAGAAACTTTTACTTGTTTTCTCAGTCTGTTTCCTAGTGCCGTTTTGATGTTCCTGCAGTTTTCACTGTAAAACCGAGTTGGAGCTAGTACCTTCCCATATATATGTATGGAGTGGAGTTTGCAAATGAAAAGAAACTTTGTGTTCCCAACAAGCAAGTTAAAGGAATTCTTTCACACACATTTATCTCTCAAAACTGAGCATGTGGAGAGACGTTCGTTCATCTAGCACAAAAGGAACGGGTTGCAGGAGAAACTTTTACTCTGCTTTCTCAGTCTGTTTCCTAGTGCCGGTTTCAAGTTCCTGCAGTTTTCACTGTAAAAAAGTTGGAGCTAGTTCTTTCACATATATATGTATGGAGTGGAGTTGGAAACTGAAAATAAACTTTGTGTTCCCAACAAGCTAGTTGAAGGACGGCTTTCACACACACATATCTCTCAAAACTGAGCATGTGGAGAGACGTTCGTTCATCTAGCAAAAAAGGGAACGGGTTGGAGGAGAAACTTTTACGCTGGTTTCTCAGTCTGTTTCCTAGTGCCGGTTTGAAGTTCCTGCAGTTTTCACTGTAAATCCGAGTTGGAGCTAGTAACTTCCCATATATATTTATGGAGTGGGGTTGGATACTGAAAAGAAATTTTGTGTTCCCAACAAGCTAGTTGAAGGACTTCTTTCATAAACACTTATCTCTAAAAATTGAGCATGTGGAGAGATTCGTTCACCTAGCACAAAGGGACCGGGTTGCAGGAGAAACTTTTACTCTGGTTTCTCAGTCTGTTTCCTAGTGCCGGTTTGAAGTTCCTGCAGTTTTCACTGTAAAACCGTGGTGGAGCTAGTACCTTCCCATATATATGTATGGAGTGGAGTTGGAAACTGAAAAGAAACTTTGTGTTCCCAACAAGCTAGTTGAAGGACGACTTTCACACACATTTATCTCTCAAAACTGAGCATGTGGAGAGACGTTCGTTCATCTAGCAAAAAAGGGAACGGGTTGCAGGAGAAACTTTTACTGTGGTTTCTCAGTCTGTTTCCTAGTGCCGTTTTGAAGTTCCTGCAGTTTTCACTGTAAAACCTAGTTGGAGCTAGTACCTTCCCATATATATGTATGGAGTGGTGTTAGAAAGTGAAAATAAACTTTGTGTTCCCAACAAGCTAGTTGAAGGACAGCTTTCACACACACATATCCCTCAAAATTGAGCATGTGGAGAGATGTCCGTTCATCTAGCAAAAAAGGGAACGGGTTGCAGGAGAAACTTTTTCTTGTTTTCTCAGTCTGTTTCCTAGTGCCGGTTTGAAGTTCCTGCAGTTTTCACTGTAAAACGGAGTTGGAGCTAGAACCTTCCCATATATATGTATGGAGTGGAGTTGGAAACTGAAAAGAAACTTTGTGTTCCCAACAAGCTAGTTGAAGGACGGCTTTCACACACACTTATCTCTCAAAACTGAGCATGTGGAGAGACGTTCGTTCATCTAGCAAAAAAGGGAACGGGTTGCAGGAGAAACTTTTACTGTGGTTTTCAGTCTGTTTCCTAGTGCCGTTTTGAAGTTCCTGCAGTTTTCACTGTAAAACCTAGTTGGAGCTAGTACCTTCCCATATATATGTATGGAGTGGTGTTGGAAACTGAAAATAAACTTTGTGTTCCCAACAAGCTAGTTGAAGGACGGCTTTCACACACAATTATCTCTCAAAACTGAGCATGTGGAGAGACGTTCGTTCATCTAGCAAAAAAGGGAACGGGTTGCAGGAGAAACTTTACTTGTTTTCTCAGATTGTTTCCTAGTGCCGTTTTGAAGTTCCTGCAGTTTTCACAGTAAAACCGAGGTGGAGCTAGTACCTTCCCATATATATGTATGGAGTGGAGTTTGCAACTGAAAAGAAACTTTGTGTTCCCAACAAGCAAGTTAAAGGACTTCTTTCACACACACATATCTCCCAAGACTGAGCATGTGGAGAGACGTTCGTTCATCTAGCAAAAAAGGGAACGGGTTGCAGGAGAACTTTTAATCTGGTTTCTCAGTCTGTTTCCTAGTGCCGGTTTGAAGTTCCTGCAGTTTTCACTGTAAAACCGAGTTGGAGCTAGTTCCTTCCCATATATATGTATGGAGTGGAGTAGGATACTGAAAAGAAACTTTGTGTTCACAACAAGCTAGTTGAAGGACTTTTTCACACACATTTATCTCTCAAAACTGAGCATGTGGAGAGACGTTCGTTCATCTAGCACAAAAGGAACGGTTTGCAGGAGAAACTTTTACTCTGCTTTCTCAGTCTGTTTCCTAGTGCCGGTTTCAAGTTCCTGCAGTTTTCACTGTAAAAAAGTTGGAGCTAGTTCTTTCACATATATATGTATGGAGTGGAGTTGGAAACTGAAAATAAACTTTGTGTTCCCAACAAGCTAGTTGAAGGACGGCTTTCACACACACATATCTCTCAAAACTGAGCATGTGGAGAGACGTTCGTTCATCTAGCAAAAAAGGGAACGGGTTGCAGGAGAAACTTTTACTCTGGTTTCTCAGTCTGTTTCCTAGTGCCGGTTTCAAGTTCCTGCAGTTTTCACTGTAAATCCGATTTGGAGCTAGTAACTTCCCATATATATTTATGGAGTGGAGTTGGATACTGAAAAGAAATTTTGTGTTCCCAACAAGCTACTTGAAGGACTTCTTTCACAAACACTTATCTCTGAAAATTGAGCATGTGGAGAGATTCGTTCACCTAGCACAAAGGGAACGGAATGCAGGAGAAACTATTACTCTGGTTTCTCAGTCTATTTCCTAGTGCCGGTTTGAAGTTTCTGCAGTTTTCACTGTAAAACCGAGGTGGAGCTAGTAACTTCCCATATATATTTATGGAGTGGAGTTGGAAACTGAAAAGAAACTTTGTGTTCCCAACAAGCTAGTTGAAGGACGACTTTCACACACATTTATTTCTCAAAACTGAGCATGTGGAGAGACGTTCGTTCATCTAGCAAAAAAGGGAACGGGTTGCAAGAGAAACTTTTACTGTGGTTTCTCAGTCTGTTTCCTAGTGCCGTTTTGAAGTTCCTGCAGTTTTCACTGTAAAACCTAGTTGGAGCTAGTACCTTCCCATTTATATGTATGGAGTGGAGTTGGAAACTGAAAAGAAACTTTGTGTTCCCAAAAAGATAGTTGAAGGGCGGCTTTCACACACACTTATCTCTCAAAACTGAGCATGTGGGGAGACGTTCGTTCATCTAGCACAATTGGAACGGGGTGCAGGACTAAGATATTCTATGGTTTCTCAGTCTGTTTCCTAGTGACTGTTTGAAGTTCCTGCAGTTTTCACTGTAAAAAAGTTGGAGATAGTTCTTTCACATATATATGTATGGAGTGGAGTTGGAAACTGAAAATAAACTTTGTGTTCCCAACAAGCTAGTTGAAGGACGGCTTTCACACACACATATCTCTCAAAACTGAGCATGTGGAGAGACGTTCGTTCATCTAGCATAAAAGGGAACGGGTTGCATGAGAAACTTTTTCTTGTTTTCTCAGTCTGTTTCCTAGTGCCGTTTTGAAGTTCCTGCAGTTTTCACTGTAAAACGGAGTTGGAGCTAGTACCTTCCCATATATATGTATGGAGTGGTGTTGGAAAATGAAAATAACTTTGTGTTCCCAACAAGCTAGTTGAATGACAGCTTTCACACACACATATCTCTCAAAACTGAGCATGTGGAGAGATGCTCGTTCATCTAGCAAAAAAGGGAACGGGTTGCAGGAGAAACTTTTTCTTGTTTTCTCAGTCTGTTTCCTAGTGCCGGTTTGAAGTTCCTGCAGTTTTCACTGTAAAACAGAGTTGGAGCTAGTACCTTCCCATATATATGTATGGAGTGGAGTTGGAAACTGAAAAGAAACTTTGTGTTCCCAACAAGCTTGTTGAAGGACGGCTTTCACACACAATTAACTCTCAAAACTGAGCATGTGGAGAGACGTTCGTTCATCTACCACAAAGGGAACGGGTTGCAGGAGAAACTTTTAATCTGGTTTCTCAGTCTGTTTCCTAGTGCCGGTTTGAAGTTCCTGCAGTTTTCACTGTAAACCGAGTTGGAGCTAGTTCCTTCCCATATATATGTATGGAGTGGAGTTGGAAACAGAAAAGAAACTTTGTGTTCACAACAAGCTAGTTGAAGGACTTTTTCACACACATTTATCTCTCAAAACTGAGCATGTGGAGAGACGTTCGTTCATCTAGCACAAAGGAACGGGTTGCAGGAGAAACTTTTACTCTGCTTTCTCAGTCTGTTTTCTAGTGCCGGTTTCAAGTTCCTGCAGTTTTCACTGTAAAAAGTTGGAG